>NW_027124618.1:9410-37263 GCF_001457755.1 Trypanosoma equiperdum
TGTTCCATCCCACAATATAAGCACAAACATATGAAAAGGTGAATGAAAAAGTGCACCTTTTCCACCGGAGACTGGGACAAAAAACACAATGAATACCACACGAGTGCCTTATATCGCCACGCCCCCACGCTATCACCACCAAACACAAACTGCCCAAATCCCATCAACCAAACCGTGTACAACCACAGTTCATTGACTCATTCGCTCACTTGAATATATAAATATATGTCACTTCCTCCTATTCAAACCGCTTTTCTTCCCCCCATTTTCCTTTAATGTGAAAAAAAGTCACTGACCTTGCCGCTGCGGCGTGTTTTCATCCTGAAGCACAACCACACACAAACACATTCCCACGTGTCCGGTCTCAAACCACACGTGTGCACGGCATCATGTCATCGGTGCTCTCCCGATCTTGTGCGTTTAAGTTGCGCACCAGCAGTTGACGGACATGCCGGGGGATTTGAGTGTCCAACATCCAAATATTTGCCGGGTTGCATTTCGCTAACCAAAGTGACGAAAGTTCTACGAGTGATAATCGTGTGAGGTAGCCGAGGGGGTAGCGATATGTTCGATTTGAATAATACACAACGTCCCTATCGCCTGGAAGTTCACCACCCACAACAAATAAACAACCCTGCGCCACTGCAGAAGCGTGGCCACTGCGCGCACTTGGACGTCCCCTTCCGCAACTTAACGTTATATCTATCCACCGACTTGATGCTGCTGGCGGTGCCGCCACTAATGAAGTTGTGTATGACGACGACGAAGACGACTGAGAGGCCGCCGAAGAGGGAATATTGGTATCTATGCACCAAAAGTCGTCAAAGTACACTTCTCCATCTACATCACCACCATAAATGAACACGCGACCCCTAATTACTGCCATCGCAGATGCATAACGCGGACTCGGCCGAGGACCGGAGGATGGCACCACCTCACGCCATGTATTGGACGGAAAGTGGTAAGAAAAAAGAGAATTATTGTACACGGGACTTCCGTTTCGTCGTGCACTGTCGGCATGGTAGCCGCCAAAGACGTAAAGGTAATCGCCCTCCACTTGTGCGCTATGGCCCAGCAATGGTAGGATAGGCTTACCAAACCAACCACTCGAGTGTACGGGGTGCCACTCAAGCGTGGTAAGATCTAAAAACCAGAAGCTATTGCTTATGTTACACGGTTCACCCATAAGTACATACATGCAGTTACGGTAAATGTGCGCAGTGTGAAGTCGCCGGTCCCCAGGTCCATCGGGCGCGGGCGTCGCCTGCTGCTGAATAAGAGACCACGTGAATGTGATTAAGTCAAGCACAAGAACATCAGCAAATCGTGTGGGCATGTATAAATCCTGTCCGCCATACACATACATTTTATCCTCATGCACTACAGCAGAATGACTAATGCGAGGAGCCACGATCTCGCTATTAGTGGTTTCCTTGTATGACCATGTGGATGTCTTCAAATCAAAACAATAAACATCATTGAAAATGATGTGCAGGGCGCCACCGCCAAATAAAATAAGTTGTTCGTCCTTGTAATTTGCAAGAGAGTGGCAGCACCCGTGCAGGGGCATATCGCCGCTGGGTGGCACACTATTCCACATGAATGTTGTGGGTCCCTTACCGCTACTGGTGGTATTGCTCATCATGTATCTGAGTATTATAACTCCACACCCAAACAAATAGCGGTGCAGGAACTCAAAGGAAGAAGGAAACCGGAAACCAGTAACCTCCCTCACGCCTTATTTATACTTTCTGGCTCTGGCCCGCTTCTGCTTCAAAAAGCAACAAAAAAACAAAGAGATGGTCCACTTCCTGCGGCTAAACCAGACAAGTTTTCCCCTTCAACTTTTTTTTTTTAAATCTTTAACTACTTTTCTATTATTATTATTTTTTATTTTTTTGCTTGTCTTCTTCTTCCCCTTGTTGAAGGACGCCCAGGTTGGTGTTGCGACGGAACGGAATGTCCAAGCAGCACTCAATGAAGACTTAACGTAAGGGGAAAAAATGCAAAAAATGGGGTTTTAAAGGGTGAAGTTGTCGTGGAGCGAAAGGTAAAGACAATTGGGCAAAACAAGCAAACTTTTAACAGCACCATCAATAATGGGAAATACCTCAAATCTGAACTTACAACGAAACAAAAAAAATGGTCAAAGGTCACACTGCTGCGCATTTAAAGGACTCGCCATAAATATAGTAAAGGCAAAGCGAAGGCATTAACAGATGTGGAAGTACTCTCCACCACCGGCACCCGACACACGCAGAGAAACTTTTAAATGTGTAACAAAACTCATTATTTGCACGGAAAGCGTGCCAAACCCTCCAGAGTGATTTCTTGTGTACTGAATGTGATCACCTGCGGCACCGGTTGGAAACGGGGTTGAGCTGGAAAAGGTATGGCACAATAAATATGTTTAATTCCCTTTAAGCACCCGTCTCACATCGAACTCGTCAACGGCGCATCGCACTTCATGCAGCCACTGCGGGACACCCTCTGGGAGGGAAAACACAAGTTGCGCTACTCTCCCAAGCTTCGAAAGCTCTGCAAGCAACCATTCGTGATTGTCCTCCCTCTTATTTCCCTCATCTAGATCATACGTCACATCTGCCACGAGGCTCTGTATAAGCCGCCTATACTCAACAGTTGCTTCATAAAACAATTCGAGCAAACTCTCATTAGTGCATCGACCTCCCTTCAAAAGCGTGTTGCCGCCACGCACCACAGCCTGCAAACGGTACGGTGCATCACTCGTACTGATGCATGTTGCTGGTATTCGGATAACGTACTTCAGAACGCGCAGTAGGCGCGGAGCATGACCACTCTGTGCGAGTGTGTCGAGTACGTATGGCGAAAAGTAATCCCCCTCATCGAGCCAGCTCATGCTTTTATCTTTAATTACACGTATAAAATACATTTCCAACGAGTCAGCTAAGATTTCCGCTGCCGCTTCAGGGCCCAGTGGTTTACTTAACCTCCACGCGACGCGGAAGTGTGAAGGATTGGCTGCACACCATTGTCCCAAAGTTTCAGTGTACTGCGCAACCACCTGTCGGTCTTGGGGTGTTGTTACGGACCCCTGGGAAATATAATTATGCAACCACGATACTATTCTGTCTGCTGACATGTAAGCGTAAGCCACATCAGGCTCTACACGTTGCAGTACACCCATGGCACGCCACACATCGCCAACGGAACCAACCGAATGAGAAATTAAGATTAACTGTGTGCAATCATCAAAAGGTAAAAGAGCAGGTAGGAGTCCAGGAGATAAAAAGGAACCGAGGTGAGACGCGAGACTCCAACGAGCCGTCTTGTCCTCACCACAGTCAAGATGAAGGCCCAGCCAAAGCGACTCCATTAGGGTTGGTTCTGCACTAGTTTGTAGGTTACGGAGACCTTCACTAATAGAGGCAACACACTTAACGTCGATTTTGCACGTAACTGCCCACCGCAGCAGCTCTACAAGTGAACAAATAACGGAGGCCGTTTCACCAGCGCTCCACTTGTCCTTGTGTCGACGAACAACAACAGGAACGAGGAGTGAACTTCGCAGTAGCCGTTGTTGCTTCGACGCTGAGTCGCTTCCAGAGAACACAAGTGACTGATAAGTTAGGCTAACATCCCACGCGCTTGTCGCAAGAAACCCCTCTGACGCGAGAAGAGTCAGCTCAGCGCACTGCGGGACACAATGCGACGACGGTTGCCTCCATAATAAACTGCACAAACGCTCATATGTGGCAAAGAGAGCTATGGGGAGCTCATCGTACTGCACAAAAAAATCATCAACATCGCTCGACAATAAATTATCAACAATATCGCACACATCGCGGTCATCGACATGCTTCATCCACCTCAGCAGGGAGGCGTGACACCTTTCAAAAAAATCACGCAGTACACGAAGCGCATGTTCCTTTCGCTCATTCTTGTACCGGATGTCTTCCACAATCATGTCATAATCACTAGGGTCATCTGTGGGGTCCATTTCCGGTATGGGGAGAGGCGCGAGGACTTGTGAAATCACCTGAAGTCCTTCACATACTACGAGCACAATCTCCTCCGTTTCAGTTGCCACTGCAGACACCCGATTCGCCAGCAGTGTCACTTGCTGTTCGAGTATGCCCTCCAGTACATGCGCGCCGTGCGCTAGCTGCCTATATAACGCGTGGTCGGGATCGAAATTCAACACTACTGTTTCAACGGACGACTCCATCGCAGCGGCGATAACGCGACATGTGTACAGTACAGGAACAGTTACGCCCTCAGTTCCACTTACCGCAAGCAGTGCAGACATCAACACTGGAAAAGTTGAATCGTCAACGTGAGACACCGCACGTATGACCGTGCACGCAGCACTAATTATCTCCTCCCCGCTTATCCCATGTCGCAGGTGATGAATGACAGCTTCCCAAAAGGACGAGGTGGGGAGATGCTTCCAAAACAGTGGTGACGTATCCTGTGGATCCTGTAAGGTACATTCCGAGAGGAAAGTTACAGCTTGGGACACAGTTACGCACAGGCACTTCAGCTCCTCCGTACTGGAGGGCGCACACATGAGGAGGAGATGGATGTTCCTCTGAAGACGCAACCGCTGCTTTGAGCGCTGCACCGGACCCATTGGAATACGACGATCGCTTATCACCATCATACAACCGGAGAAAATTTTTATGAAGCAACGGAAGCCCTCTTCATCTGCCGGCACAGTACCACCGAACTGCGATAGCAGGGCCTCAACAACGTCCATACCAGACACCTGAAGCACGAGCAGCGACGACACGCAAAGATATAGCTGTGATTTCACGCTCTCTGGGAGTCCAATTGAGGCATCCAGGTAGCTTTTGTAAAAAGGCAATAGATCGTTGGAAATCGAGGATCTGCCACCATTAACGGGTAGAGCAAGAGCGGCTGCCACATCCTGCATACAGAAGATACGATTAAGTATTGCCACAAGCAGCAATGTGGAAAGGGGTATTCCGTTGGTATTAAACCGCGCGCATGCGTCTGCCAACATGGAAAGTGGCGGGCTGGTGGTGGTGATTACCGACGAGCGAGCGGCTTCACGCAGTACATTACGCAGAAACACACCGGCTTCGGAGCTTCCACAGGCCACAAATGCATCAATGGCCGTCCAAATTCCTCCAACTCCTGCGGCCCCGTCCACCGGTTCCATTTGTCTTATCTCTATTCGAGCAATTGCATACACACACTGTAGAAAATCAAAATTAACACCTGTGCGGTAAGACAGAATGATGGCAATAAACATGAGCACATAACACAACAAACAGAAAGACAACGGCACATCCACAACGAAAAAAATAGAAAATAAAACAATGTAATCACCACAATTGTAACGCCAGCAAGCGGCTGAAGCGGTTTTACAGACTAATGTAGATGCAGTAATAACGGTACCGGGTAATTAGAGGGGGGAAGTAATAAATAAAAAACAAAACCCGAGCGTAGCAGTAGAGAAAACTATACACAACCACACGACCCTCCAAACAATAACGCACCGCCCTGTCACCCACCCACCCCCTCCCCTTAAGCGTCAATTTCACTTTTGATTTTGGCCTTCTCCTTGCTGTATACACTTTCCAGTACAGAAACTCCCACCATTTCGTTTATGGCGGCTAGTTCCTTCCGCCTTGCAGCAACTTCATCCGAATAGCCACGGTCAGGCGAGTAGTTCAACTGCAAATCTTGTGGGTAAAACCTCTTAAAAACAACACCATGAGCTGTCAGGTATCCGAGCACTACAAAACATATGGCGCTGTAATATTCGCGTGTTTCTGCACCTCCTCGACCCTCTCGATCCCGTCGCTCGGCCTCAGCTTCAGCTTCAGCAGCCTGTTCATAGTTTCCACGTTCAGTCAATCTACGTTTGCGATAAGCGAGTTCATTCCGGCGAGCCCGGTGAGTCAGTGGGTGGTCCGATAGTGTGTTGCTGTGCATCGTACTTTCGTACAAACTAGCGGGGGAGCGGCGAATGGTGAAGATGTTATCCGCCTTTTGCTTCTTCTCCTCTATTGGGTCAGATTTGTTGGAACTCCCTACGCTGGCCGCTGCCGCTGCGGCCCTGCACAAATGCACACACATCCGGCGCATTGTCAAAAAAATAAAAATAAAGGGCTGCGCAGCACTAACGACACTTGGGGTTAAGGAAGGAAGAACAGCAAAGACAAATTTTAAAAGGCGCCGCAGATATGACCACCAATACCCTTGTGCGCAACTCAAGGAGAGGACACTTACATGATGTATCATGATAATAATAACGACGTTAACCACGTGGAAAAGATGAGATGTAATGCTGCTCCCAGTTTGTCCCTAAACAATTCGTGGAACGAGAACCAAAATAAGAAATGGGCAATTCAACGCGAGATCCCCGTTGCCGCAATAATGCCTTAAATAATTGCAGCAAGAGAACATGACGTATCACTTTCTCCTGGATTGGGTGATTTCTTCTTGCCCTACACTCTGCAGCTTCCCACACACATAAAAGAGAAATCATAAAGGAAGAGACACCCCCCCCCATCTCCTCTTCCATCGTGCCCATTAGAAACCTCCTCTTTTCCTTACCTCATGTGTTTCTTTTGCTTTCCGCCACAGGAGTTTGTACGTGCCGTGAGTTTTGCTGGTCCTCCTTTTTTACTTCTTTTCCTGTTCTTTTCCATCACGAGTGACTATACGTATAAGTAAAAGTACGGGAATATTAAACGCCGCACAATGCACCACACAAATGCACACACATAATCCCCTCTCTCCCCCGCGCCCTCCTGTATCACTGCTTAGGCGCGAAAATGCCCTGAAGTAACGAGACGGCAAATGGCACTACGAAGTATATCCAGTACCTCTCCACGAAGGAACGTTTGTCCTCCTCATCCTCAGCATCGTCCTGCTCCTGTTCCTGCGAGAGTGGATTTTGCGCATCGCTTGAGCGTTTCTTGCTCTTTTTTGTTCCTTTCTTTTGAGAGGAACCCTCCTTGGAAAGGTGATTTGTGTACTCGGCAAGTTCGGTGTAATTCGGAGTGGTAAGCGGTGCGCTCGCAACCAGTAAACCCAACTTGAGGCGCATCTTCACCTGCGGGAAGAGCAAAAGCACAGTGAGGTCGCATTCGTCACCATCAAGCATTTTGGCATGAAAAGCATTAGTCGTGCTCGTCACTTGTAACCCCACAACCGACACGTTGGTACCTACGGCCACAGCCAAAGTTTCATGTAAGAGGACCGTGCGCGGATCCAAAGCCTCGAACCCACGCACAATAGTGCATGGCGACAAGGCAACGGCAACAGCACCCGCGTCCGTATCATCACCTCCACGGGTGACACGGTAGAAGACATGTTCAGCCTTTACCAGCGCGTCCTTCTCTACCGCTGTTAGATCATTGTCTCCTTGTGGTGAACTGTGCTTCAGTTTAACCAGAGAGTCAACCGAATGACGCGATATATTGAATGTACTTACGATTCTCCAATCGTTGGTCCCATCGATCCTCCGCTGAAGAATGTAGGATTGCGTAATTCCACAACAGTACTCTGCAGAAACAAAGCACAACACAACAAAGGACACTATCGCCTTCAGCCCCAACATGATTTCCTTAGCTCCTCTTCCTTCACACTTTATTGTGAAAGGGAAAATGAGGTACCTGACTTACCCGACTTTCGAATCGGCTTCGCTTACAACCGCTTCCCTTTGAACCCAAGGGAAATAACTACCCTCTTCTTTTCATATATATATATATATATATTGAAGGGCACAAGCCCATACGAGTAAGAAAACGTTCAAGAAACAATCCATTAAGTGATAAAGTAAAAAAAAAATGACGCATAAGAGCACACTTATAAAACCACATCCAAACGCTCGAGGGTGTAAAGAATTTTGTTTTATTTTTCTTTTAATAAAAAAGAGAATTCCTTAAGCCTTTTAGCTGCCTTGGAGCTTATCCCCATAGTGAAATAATGCGACGTGTGAAGAGCGCGCTACAGCGGATGTAATGGGAACAGGAACCGCACATGACTAGTGCTGCACGACCACATAATAATGATTGTCAGGTTTCCATCAAGAGTTAAGACCCACATTCAAAGCCTAGTTCCCATCCTCCCTCACACCAACTTTTTCTTTTCCGTCGCTCGACCGTAACAGGAGCAGTGGGGATATGATGGTCGCATCACCATGCACACGCACCACATCACAATTTGGTGACAATAAGCCATTGGCGCGATCAGCCATAACATTACACGAGCTTTCGCAACCATCTGCATCACTGCCTGTTGTAACATACACAACAGCATCTGCCTGCACATTTCGTAGGAGATGATGCTTCGGCAACCCGGCCCCAAGCACAATACACGTAATCCGCCCGACATTGGTGCTTTTGCATCCCAACTGCCGTAAACGCCTGACATCAGGCACCGGATCAACAACAAGTCCCTTCCGCGAATAGTTATAAAAGTAAATCATGTCCCCCATTGATCCGTCTGTAAAGGCAGGAGAAAACACGGGGATATCATTGCGATAACACCAGTAAATTAAACTCGAACCGCAGTCGTTAGGTCGTACGCTCTCAAGGGCGGCACCAATCTCAGCGATGATCTGGGAAGGAGTCGTCTTAGTTGTCCATCGTGAATCACGTTGCTGTTCATGAAGTCTTCTAAGGAGAGGAACAAAAAAATCCTCGAAATTTCGGTAATTGTCATTGGGCACAAGAAGGTTCCCCACACGGTTCAAACCGTTGTTTCGCAACGCGTGATCATTCAGAGCAAAGTCCCCAACCAACGTGTCTCCCAAGCACTTGATAACATCCTCCTCAACACCACCAGCTGTAGTAACCACGGCACCGATACGATTCTCGCGAGCAAGGCAGGCAAAAGTATCCCGAAGGCCACTAGATATGAGATTGGAGGTGTAAGCGAGCATTACTTTGTTGCCGTCCATTCCGTTGTCGTTCAAAGCGCGCTGCACTATGCGCCTCGCACGCCCCAAGTTTGTGGCTTCTAACCCGATGTTTGGGTATGCATTTAATACGCACCGAATTGCTTCTTCCTGCCCAATGTTGAGAAGGTTGCTATAGTCCAAATCCCCAATAACCCGTGAAGGAAAAGGTACACCTGACATGAACCGCACGACAGCAACTGCCAAGGCACCGTGCGCACTCTTTTTGTTTTTTGTACCTCAAAGAACGGATGCAGAATTGAAGTTGGATTTCTCACTTAAGATGGTCCGTAAAGGCTATAACTGCTATCACCCTCCTGCTTCCGATCTCCTATTGCAAACGTTCCAACCGCCCTACAAACAGCTCGGCACACCACCCCCCCCCCTATGGCGTTGTAGACACTGCTTCAACCAGGAGTCACGAAACAGCAAAAAAAAGAAAGAGCAATAATGAAATGCAGAAAAAAAAGGGGGAGGATCACGTGTCGTATGGCCCCTGGCCGGCCGCTTTGACAACATGCACGTGCTCAACTTACGTAAACAAACACAGGAAAAGCGGGCGGAGATGCAATGGACCGCATGTACAAACGTATGCAACACTGTAAATGAGCAGCTGCACCAACTTCCCTCTTAAGATTTTATAAAAACGTTTCATTTATTCTTTGAGAATCCCTATCCGCTTTATCCCTCTCTTTTAGTTAACTGATCGCTTAAACGAAAATGCGTGCGTCTCGCCCTACTTAATGCCAGACAACTTCAACCAAGGCACCGTGCCTTTATCCATGAACTTAGGCACGATTATTCTTTCTGCCCTCACGTTTCCTTTCAATAATAAACACAAACCACTTAAAACACGTGAAAAGGTAAATATATAGTCGTGCATCCACAACATATTCTGTACTCCCTACCACTTGACCGTCGTCACCCTACCCGAGTGACCGAGTCAGTAAAAGTACCAGTCTCCGTGGCCACTATCAACCACACCGCTAATGCTGCACATTCAACAATTCAAACCACTGACGAAGAGCATCTGCAATAGCACTTGGAAGAGTCTCAAGTTCCCTCACGATGAGATAGTGTGGAAATGGAAATTCTTCCATGTAGGACCGCCGCACGACACTGCCACCCCTGAATTCCACAAGCTGCATGTCGAGCACGGAGTTTGATTTCACGCGCTGCAGCCTCGAGTCACGCTCTGCTTTCAGTCGACGCATCCTCTGGGCAGGAGTCATCCCCGCGAGTTCTTTGGCTGAAATAGGAGCGAGTGGCGCGGTCCCATTGTTATCGTTTTCACCTCCTGAAGCCTTGACATCCAGAAGGACAAAGACAACCATCTGGTGATTTTCTTCTGCACGCATGAGCAGCTTTCTCAGTTCCATACGATCTTCCGTGATTTGCCCATCACTAATGATGAACATCATCTGCTGAAGGCGCTGAGTGCTGGAGCGAATTTGTCCATTCATACGCCTCCGTGCATCATCAAGGTAGTCCAACGTCGTTTCAAGGAGCAATTTAAGGTTTGTTGATTTCTGCGCAAAAGTGATTTCGCTAAATGCACGCGGACCGCTCTCGGCTACGAAGGGTTCATGCATCTCGTGTACAATGCGCGTCTCTTTTCCGAAACACGCAATCCCCAGTTCACCTACTTCAAGCTGCTGAAGGGCCTCGGCGATAAGAGCAACGGCGCGACAGGACATTATTCCGGCATTATTGCATTGCATGCTCAACGAGTCATCAAGGGCAACAAGGATTTGGTAACTGCGTTTATTCGGTTTCGTGCGGCGTAGCCATATTCGATCTTTCTTAAACTGTGAAGCTATATACGGAATGATGCGTTTCATATTGAGCCGCTTACCGGTTTTGTAGTCACCTTGTAACTTGTCAGCGACCGTCGGACTAAGTATAAGACGTAACTGCTCACAGAGTTGGTGAGAAAGGGTGTGAACTGCTGCTGTTTGCTCCTGCCAAAGTTCTCTTCCACGGCACAACTTGTCGTACTCCCCGCCGCCGGTTGAATCTGCCGTCTTGTCGTCGTCGTCGAAACTGTCCTCTTCCTCTTCATTATCATTTCTGATTTTCGACGCAACTTTAACATGTCGCCTCGCCTTTTTCTTCTCTGCATCCTCCTCGTCACCCTCTTCTTCACTACTTTCCGTGTCTACGCTGACTTCTACTGCATGTTTTCGGTGCCGCGGCGGCGTGTCCTCATCATTACCTTCGTCAAGTTCTTCAGAGGTACCACTTTCGCTGAAGGGGTCGGCGACTTCCCTCTGTTCCGGAAGGTTGTTAGTAGCCTCCGTAGGAACAACTGGTTTCTCATCCGTTGCGGCCATGCCCTCCTCCTCTCCCTCTTCATCGAACTCAAATTCGTCGACAACTTCCTTCCGGTTACTCTGTTGTTCGTTTTGTTGTTGGTTATCAGCTTCCCTATGTTTCTTGACCTCAACACGCTTGTTAAGGTTAAGCTGTTGAACACTTCGCTGGTGGCGCTCGACGGCTTCCTTTATTGCTCTGTACGGATTACGTGACGTGTTGTGTCGCTCGGCGTTATCACGGTGCTGGGTTCGTTCATCCCGATTTTGCCGCTTCCAGTTTCGGCCGGCTTCGTCCTGTTGTTCTTCCTCCCCCGGTTGTTGCTCCTCCGTGGTGCCCGCCTCTTGCTGTGCGGCACGAGGACGCTTTTTACTCTCCTTCTCTCGTTCTTCAGTCGCCTCTTCACCGGCGTGTTCATCCTGCTGACCGCCATTGTAAACATTCTCATCAGCCCAGTCGTCCTCCTTGTCTTCACAAAAATCGCCAGAATCACATGTTCCTTCGCCCTCGTTGTCGTCCTTCCCATTGTCTTCGCCCTCTATGTCCCGTGCATTGTCTGATAAAACCGAGGAAGCCTCACCGCTCCCGTTATGAGCCTCATCGTCGCTATCTCCAGCGTTGTCGTCGTCATCACCTTCACTTCCCTCACGCTCCCCCTCATCACTGCAGGTATTGCTCTCCCCGTCACCATCCCCTCCGTCATGGCTATCATTTTCGCCACCTTCAAGTACATCAGCTGCAAGATCATGGTCCTCACCTTGCTGCTGCTCTTCGGCCTCACGTATTGCCGCCTCGCGGTTTTCGAAGTTTGCCGTTTCCTGATCACCCTCATTGCCATCTATGCTCTCCTCTTCGTTGGCGAGTTCGTCCTCCGGAACATCATCTGCGTTACCTCCATCATCGCTATCCAGATCATTCCCTTCGTTCGTTTCCTTTTTCATACGTTTCCGCTCCTGTACTTCTTCGCCATCGACACTTCCCATTTCTCTCTCGCTCTCATCACCGTCATCCTCGTCCTCCTCGTCATCATCGTCGCGCCGTTCCTTTGGAGCAGCGAAATCCGTTTCCACATCAGCAGCGTTGTCCTCACCATCACTAGACCCGTCGCCCTTATCCTGTTGTTTCTCCTCCTGCTCCTCATCATTCTTGTCCTTTGCACTCATGAGTTGGTCTTCGTTCTCGATCTGGTCTGTCACATCTTTCTCACCTTGGCCGTCGTCCATACCCGTACCATCAAGTTGATTGCCATCTCCGCTTTCGCCGTCACCGTCCCCATCCTCCTCCTCCTCCTCTTCCGACTTGCAAAAACCTTTTCGAAAAAGAATACACAGCAGTCGCGAGACTACGAGAGTTAGGTGAGACTGTGCCAATAACGCCCGAGTAGCCCCCTGAAGAAGGAGATCCACATGCTCCACGCACACGTCAAGTCGCGACAATAGTTGAGTTCGAGCTGCCGAAGATATTTTACGGTCGTGGGTTTCGTCGTGAAGCAGTGTGTGAAGCGACGAATGTGCAGTCCGAGCTTCTGCAAGCAGCTTGCCAACGGTTTCAGCGTACCTTCTGTAAACCAGGTCTGTCCCCCCACCACCTGTGGAGTTTTCCTCCTTCTGTTGGTGCCCTGGAGAAGATGCAAAAAAGTCAGTAAGACCATCATTCTTCGCGAACGCGCTCTCTAAGCTCTCAACCATCACTGTGACTTTTCCTTCCCATTGCGCGCCCACCTCCGTACGGTTTCGCTTGGCAGACACTGCCCTGGTCGGCATCGATGCCGTCACAGCACAATTGATGGACTCACCTAGTAAGTCCAGTGATTCGCATAACTTGGAGGATGCACTATCCACACAGCCAACACCCGTGCTGCAGAGCCGTGAACACACTAAACGGACACGACCGTAGAGAGCACCATATTGCTCCATGATGGCGTCTGCAATGGGTATTTCCGCGCGCCGCTGGCCTTCAGTTGTACAACATAATTTCCACAGCTCCTCCGTCAAGCAGTACAGCTCGTCTATGGTGGAACGTGAGCCCTCTAAATCAAAGATATGCTCTTGTAACATCCAACGAACATCGTACACGAAACTCTGAAGTTGTACACACATTTCCATTGAAGCGTGCAGCTGTTCAGCACCTGTTGGCACCGCGCGGTCCTCGCATGTGCTGATAAAATCACGCAGTAGAGCAATCTGCTGGCGCACTTCGCAAAAATTACCTATCAATTCTGCTTCTTGAACGGCAACGGCGAACAGCGATTCGGCAGTACCCGCTCCGCGTTTCACTTGGGCGTCGCTGAGATCTTTGTGAGGATGCTTTTCCGCGTCGCGCATGCGCTGGAGCCAGCGTACACCACGGTAATATTCCTGCGCAGCTTCCTCAATCCGCTTGCTAGCGACAAGGTGTTTGTGAATATTACGACAAGGAAGGAGAGCACTACTTGTAGCAAACAACTCCTCCCAACCGGAAACCTGCAGAGCGTGCGTATGCGGCACACCCTTCTCTTCCATGACGGTAAACAGCGTCTTCAAGGCGCGTAACTTTTGGTTTTGTGGAACACTGCGCGCCTGCAGAGCGTTAACACGCTCAATGATTTCGTTAGCAGCGAATTTAAGGAACTCTACACCCTCCGACATGTAACCAGGAAGTTTTCCTTCGGCAGAGTCAGCATCTTCGCCTCCCGGAGGGGCTTCACACCCCGAAACCGCAGTTTTCGCCTTGGCATTTATTCTACCCATGCGCGATCTCTTCAGACCTATATCCACAGCGCCTTGGGCACCCTGCTTCTTATTTTTCTTCCCGTTCTTTTCCTCCAGCTGCAGTGAAGCCAGGGTGAACCCCATGGCCTGGTCATCCTCACATCGTTGCTCCTCCGTCGATATGATCTGCAGCACGGGCGTCCGCAGCACGTCTTCAAGTGATGCGAGACCGCGACCCATTTTTAGATGAGATTTTTCAGCAGTGGCACGGACCGCATAATAGGTAGAGTCCTCCCAGCGCATAATGCGAGTAAATTCCTCCATATCCTCCTCGATGGGTGAAAGCGCAATCCGCAGCTTCTGCTCCACTAACTGTGAGTACTGAGTAAAGAAATCCGTCAGGTGACACGAGGCGTTTGCAAGGGGAAACGATGAGCGCCTCCCCGCAGCGGCAAGATGAAACGCAAAAGCCTTCAGCAACCGCAGGCGGGCATGGAAATCACCACAACGGGCGCCCCACATGAAGTCCATGCAGTAGTGAAAGAACTTGGCATAACGGTCCTGTAGCTCTTCCATTGGAATTGGTTGCTGGACGCCGGTAAGATCACATAGGCTGAACCATACCTTACCAACTTTCAGTTCCCACTCTTCTCGTTTCGCCGCAAACACCTGTCCCCAGCAATGCAATTCGAGCCTCCGCCAGCGCAACACAAACGTGGACAGATGTGTCATATGATCCATTATGGACGTATCACGGGAGGCATTGCGTTCCCATTCGTAACATTCTCTCAGAAGAATTTCACACCCCGTCATAACCTTCATCAACGGTGTGGTTAACACCGGTAGTGCTGCCAAGCAAGTGGCAATGCGGGAGCAGCGACGAAGTGAAGGCGTGTCTGGATAAGCGGCGCTTAGCTCTGTGATGGCCTGCATGAGGCTTAGTAAGGAAGGATTGAAAGCCCGGAGCTCGGATGGTGCGGGGTCCGTGAAAATATTAAACTTGATGGCTTTTGCTTCACTGAGGGGTGTCTCACTGGAAAAGAGACACTTCGACAACAATGTTGCCCGGGCGGCGAATCCGCCGGCCATCATTTGTTCGTCCTCTGCACGCACAAGCGACCCATCCTCATAAACACCACTGCATCCCCAGCCGCGCAGCTCCTTGGAAACAACGTCAAAAACGCCTTTGAATGCCTCCAAATGCCTGTCGCCGCAGAAAGCACCACCGTCGTTAAGCTCAAGCAGCCTTTCAAAGAAGTGATAGTGCGTGTCAAGTAGCCGCTGCATGTACTTTGCACCTTGTGGCCCCGACAACATTAAGCGGGCATGACGGCCCGTCGACAACGCAGACACCTCTGGCTTCGGAGCAGGATTTAAATCAACTTCGTCATTTGTGGCATCTTCCATCTTATCGTCCTCGGCGTCGCGGGCACGAATAAACTCCTCTTCGTAACTAGGAAAAAGTTGTTTCAACAAACCCATGTGCGCTTCATCATCGCCTTCGATAATAACAGCCTTTTCCTTGTAGAGCACTGATAACTCCTGCTCGCTACGTTCTTTGGCCTCAAGTTCCTCAACCGCACGGTACAGCTCGCGGTATGAATCGAAAAGCTTTTCAACAAAGTCGCGCTTGATCACTCGGGCTGGAGTGCACTGAACGAGCAGCAGGCAAGAATCAAGATACGCGAGGCGTTGTTGTAACGACTGCGACCCGGAAGAAGGCAATACCGGTGAATTAATACTGGTTGATGGAAAATGCATCATCCGCACGGCATCTGGCACGCTAAAAATCATAGACTTCCGAACTGGCCGAGTTTGCATATAGTAGCCGATGTATGCAGCCAACGTTGCCGAAAGTGCTGGTTCCGAGACGGTGAGAGTCACGTCTTCGTACCCTCCATAATTATCCAACACATCGATGAACTGCTGATAAACGACTTCACTCCATGCTTTCCGCGCAGCGGCAGTTTCTGACCTTCGCTGCGCGACCACCACCTCCAGCCGACTATCGCTCAGCATGGAACTGCACGTCTGATGAAGCAAATCCACAAGTTGTGCGAATTTCGCGCCCGTCGAGTCGGGCCTCACGACGACCTTCTCTAACGCCCTTGCCAGGTGAGCTTCCTCCTCTGCTTGCAACCCCTGCAGAAGCAACCTCTGCCGACTACAACTGCCTCTCATTGATAATTCTTCTGACCAACTAAACGCCGCATCTAAGCGCGAGAAATATACCAGCTCATTCCTTGCGACTTCTCTCTTTACTAGCCACTTGTACATGGGGTCAATTGGTGTTCTTGGAACGAGCATTCGGCACCGCAACACCCCAACAAGAGCTATGCGACGCAGGGAATCATCCGGAGTGAAATCATTGCTGTGCACTATCATTGATAGCACCGGACGCAAGGCATCAATAAGTGGATTTCCTTGAGTTTCGGCTAGGAGAGTGCGCAGTTTGCTTAGTAATTGAACTAACATGGCAGTGGAGGGTTCCTCCGGAACTGAAAACCCATTCGTGTTCAGAGCACGATGCGGGACTTGGCACATCTCCAGTAGAGATAGAGCATCAGTCAGACAGTTTGCCTCCCATTCTTCAAATGGGTCCACCTTCGGCATAGGCAGCACACGGCAAAACTCCAACAGGTTATCAAGAGCACGCACATGGGGATTACTCTTTGAGTCGATTGCTGCGACCGACACCTCTGCGGCATAGTCAAGTGCGTCGCTAGCAAGACTTGTCCAAGACCCACAAAGAATGTGACGCCCACCGTTCAACCCGTACCGCGATAAGAAGTTAGTTGTAAGTAGGGGCACCAGTGAAGATAGAGCGGCAGCATCACGTTCCACAACAAGCGGTATGGTTGTTACCTCCCGCCACAGGGTCACATTGAGCTGTGGTACAACGCGCAACTTCGTACAGTAAATATTAACAAACTCGAGAACCTCACACTGCAGACGTTTCGCAACAGGCACAGAGCAGTTCGCCCTCAACTGTTGTGCCCGAAGAACCAGTGAGAATTCAGCCCGAAATATTGCACTGTCCCAGAGAGATTTCAGCAAACATTCGTGCTTTTCATGTAACGCGCTGGTAGCCGATGCCTTCCATGCAACCAGCGCCGCTCGCTCTTCCGCTGTCGTTATATGAGGGCGAACGATGCGTTTTCGAATGTTCAACCCCTCCAACACGAGCTGAAATGGAAGTCCAAGATAATTGCGCAATGACGATAAAAATTCATCTACGGCGCCAAAAAAGATGTCGGCGGTTGAGCCCAACTGCTTCTTTATCACAGAACGAATAAGTAATACGTTCGTCAGCAGCGAAACGTAGTTGTCCACATTAATTTGATATTGAGGGAACGACGAACATACCAAACGCGCCAGTGGCCCCAGTAGCCGAAAGATCCGTTGCTGAAGAGACGGAGAAGAAAGCACCTCGACTACCTTTCCCATCGCGGAAAGCATTCGGTTAAAAGAGTTGTTGACCACCGGCGAGTCTGAGATAAAAATGTTAGCGTCACGAAGGGCTTTTAGTGACGACGCGTGTGGCCCCAACACCGGTGCGGAGGAGCACCAGATGGAATCTAGGTGGGCAGCGGCATCAGTTGTGGGCTGCAGAGATATAAGCGAAAGCACATCATTCATGCCCTGTTCAGACAGAGCATCCCCAATGGTCCAACAAAGTAATTGTCTCCGGGATTCAAACAAAATATGGCTCAGAACACCGTCGGCACATTGATCAAGCACAAAATAAAGCACTAGATCTGATAGAGAATGACATTTTTGGTGACTTCCCTCGGCGGTTAACTGAGCCCTTAGAGCCAACCCACTGCGAAGGACACGAATGCGTACTAGCGCTTCTTCTACGCTTTCTAGGGCCGATCCACTACCCTCACTGCTTCCAGTCACAGAAAGGGCGCTCAGAAGATCTGCTACGGAGGGAAAACACCTGCATGCATCTGACTCCCCTGCGGCCACAAGCATATCCAAATTCGTGGCCACCTCATCCTTTCGAACATTCCAATGTCCACAACGGTTGTCAATGTATTTGTGACGAATAAACATCTTGAGGTCCTCCAGGTTGCTTGCCGCTGAAAGCATTGAAGCAGTCTTCACTAGGGTAAAAGTGTTAGGCGTACCTGAAGCTAGAGCGTCTGAAAGCTGAGTAGACATAGGCAAGGCAGAATCAGCGCTGAACAGACTGCGCAGAAACTCACGGTGGTAGCGGTTTAACATCTCAAGGTGCTCTACGCTTCGGCATGACGTACTTGCTCCGCTAATCGCGAGACTCTCCAGTGAAGGTATTTCCACTGGATGGACATAGATTTCAACCGCTCGGTTTCTCATAGCCCTCGACACCTCACCATACTTAGGATCGAGGGTCATGAAGAGACGAAAATTCGGGTGAGGTCGCACGACACGAACTTGGCCGTCAACAAGTCCCTGTTCATTCACAGAAAGCATACCGTTAGGCTCAACAAGTGGGTTGAGTCGATCCAGCACGCTGGCATTGCAGTAATTAACGTTGTCAAGAACAAGCCAATGACCACTTTGCATGGCCTCCAAAATCAACGAATCGCTCCACTCGAATTGTCCCTGTTTACCCTCCACCTGATCAAAACCGCCCAGCAGGTCAACAGTGTCACAACTGGCGTTCATAGAGAAGGTTAGCAACCGCGCTCCCGCGAGTGCCGCTGCGGCTCGAATGCAAAATGTTTTACCGGCGCCGGTCGGGCCCGCCAATATGCAGAGTTGATTCTGCTCGGCACATGTAAGCAATGAGCGAACAACCCCCGCCTGAGAAGGGAGAAGCATCAAAGAGTTGTACGCGGTATCAATGAAAGGATTTGATCCCTGCACTCTGCGTGTCAGGAACCGAGACCCAAAGTGCACTGCATCATTTGCGATGAGAAAGTGGGATTCCTGAAACGTGAGGCCACACATAGCGGAACTCCCAAATATCTTCTCAACCAACTCAACTGTTCTCTTCCGGTCAGTGTCAGTGCGCATACGTTGTGTGAAGAGCATGTCGACAAACTCACACGGCATGTCCATCACGCCGTATGCTTCCATCAACTTGGCCCAGCGTAAGATGTCACGCAAGTTGAACTCCCAAGGACTCCCGCGAACACCAAACGCACGGCGAACGACCACCTCTCGGTGGAGTTCATCTACGAAGCCCACCATCTTGCAGAGGGTTGCCTCACCGATACCAGGAGCGACGGCAACAACAATACGCATAAGGTCTTCAACGTCAAAAGGCTCGATTCTTACCCTTGTGAACCTGTTTAGGAAGCTGCGAGGGAGACCCTTTCTCCCACCTCCTTCTGCTAGAGGGTTTTGACAAGCAAAAACACGAAAACCATCTGCAGCCTGAAACTCCTCACCCAACTCCGGAATGAAAACCGTAGAGCGATGATCGAGAAGGGCGTTGAGGCCTTCCAGGACAGATTGACTTGCGAGATTCAGTTCGTCCAGGATCACCCACCACCCATTCTTAAGCGCATGTAGGAGAACGCCGTCTGACCACGAAAATTGCGGACCGCCGGAGTCTCCAGAGGAGGGACATGGTAAAAACGTGCCGAAAAGATCCATTATATCGGTTTGCTCGCTCAAGTTGACACGGACAACATGTTTCCGCAGGGCACACCCCAGTGCTTCGACGATACTTGTCTTACCAACACCAGGGCTTCCTTCCAGCAGAATTGCACGGCGCATAATGCCCGCGCGAACGAGTTTGGATAGGTTTCGACTGGTAGAGGGCGCGCCGAAGAAAAAACGCCCCTTCATCTCAGGAGGTAACGTCGGTTCCTCCAGTGTGTCGAAGAGCTCCCAGAAGGGCTCACGCAGACAATCACTGCTCACTTTACAAACTTCCCTCACTTTCGCTATGAGTGCCTCACGCAAACCGTGTGTTCCCATGTCAGATTGCCCAGTGCCCACACCGACACCGTCGAGAATGACGGCGTCAAGACCATGGACAAACGACACTCGTTCGTCACAATGACCATCGGCAGCATTCATGAAACTAACCCAGCCAATTATGTCGCGAATGCTTATGTGCTGCGGCACCCCTGCAACTGAACATACGCTCGCTGCATCACACAGTAGTGAGGCCATATGCGCCGCCCAGTGCGAAAGATTTTGATTCAACCGCTTGGAAAGAATAAGGGTCACCTCTTCACGCTCCACTGTTGGTCTGACATAAATTTCAGTAAACCTGTTTCGAAGAGCGGGCGACAGCTCGCGCTTTCCAAAATCTCCACCAGGGTTCATTGTTGCAAGAATGCGAAAGTCCTCATGGGCGAAAATGACATCTGCTGTGCTCTTTTCAGCAAGGGTTACTGTTCGACCCGGTTCAAGGACACTATTCAACCTCTCAAGGACGCTATCCTCAGCAAGGGAGATTTCGTCCAAAACAAATACCCCTCCTTTTAGCATGCATTCAACCAGCGGGCCATTTCGCCATTGAAAAATTGCGCTGCTTTGCTGATTTGGAAGAGCAGGTCGAAGGCTCCCAAGAAAGTCAGCAGCTTCACTATGCTGATGACAGTTGACAATACTAAGCCGACGTTGCAAAATTGCTGCCCAAACTTGGCAGACTGTTGTCTTGCTGCTTCCCGTCTCCCCCACCAACAACACAGGTTCTCGGTGAAAAAGACAAATACCTACCACAGTAAATAAACGCAACATGGACTCAGTCCACACGATACCGAATTCCTCCGCCACACGACTTTCCACATGCTTGTAGTGTTCGGCAACGTACGGCCAATGATGTGGTGAATAAATGTCACCTTCGTTGAGCTCAGTTTTTGTGATCGACTCAATAACATCCTTAACGATCTGGCGCTCCTCAGTCTTCCGGCAACGCTCTACCAACAAGAGAAACCCATGTTCTGCCATTTCCTGATATGTCCCAGGGCACCGCTCAGCCCAACGAAAAAGATCCCGCGGAGTCACGAAACCGTGACGACCTGCAAATACCCGAGAACCCTGACGTCGTATTTGAAGAGTGGTCATGACCTCCACCATTTTTTCGGCAAAACTCGGACTAAGAGAGTACCGTTGACAAAGAATGGTGCACAGCTCTGTGTTGGGTATATCATCGACGGTGATTTCCAAAAATCGATTACGAAACGCTCTTGATAAGAGCTTGCGGCCCCCGTACACACCTGCTGGGTTCTGAGTGGCAAATATGCGCAGATGTGGATGAGGTTTTATTGTTTCTTGAGTGTCTGCGACAAAAAGTTCATGGTTATCATCAAGTAAGCGATTGAGGGCCTCCAGGACTTCAGTGGGGGCAAGATTCAGTTCGTCTAACATAATCCAATACCCATTGCGCACGGCGTCAACTAAAATACCGTCTACAAAGCGGAGTTTACCGCGTTCATCCGAAATGTAGTGACCCACATATTCCTGAATTTCCGTACTCTCGTGGTTATTTATTCTGATGAACTTGTGCCCCGTAAACTCGGCAAGGTACTTCACCATGGAGCTTTTCCCGGATGATGTTGGACCCTCTAACAGTACCGGCCGATCCGCGAACACTGCTCGAGCGACGTTCAACAAGTGCCCTTTAACACTAGGTGTTAAAATAAAGGACTCATCCTTGCGAGGCTCCTCCGATCCAACAGGTAACCAAATGTGCTCATACGCCACAAAACGTCCCCCAGAAGGGCAACGCGGCAGGGTCGGTCGCGGTGGCTCTCCATTGCCAAATACATGTTTCTTAATTAATTGTTCAACAATAGAGTGAAACTGCCGCTCCAGAGGAGTTGCAAATCCCAACATTAAACCGTCAAACAAAGCGAGGGCAAACCCATACTGCGATGTGGCTTTCCGCACATAAGTAAGAGCACGTGTCAAAGTCCTCAAACTAACTGTGGGTGGCTTCGTCCCGCCATCCAAAGAACATAAAGCCGATTTGGCCTTTCCAACATACTCTAGGAAAAACGAAGTCACCTCTTGAATCTTGCAATCCGTTGCCAAGTGGCCAATAAACTCACTAACCACAATGCTAATATCACCCTGCTCAAAAGGCTCACTAACATATATCTCGGTAAATTTGGAGCGCAGCGATGGCGGAATATCCTTCTTACCGACGTCAGTAGGGGGGTTCATGTTTGCAAAAACGTGAAAATTTTTGTGCCTCTTAATTGGTTCGCTTCCAACCTTATCTGTCAGATATAACGCATCAACATCCCCTAAGACAGCCGAAACTCTTTCCAGTATCTCGGTAGACGCAAGATTCACCTCATCTAAGAGGATCCAGTAACCCTCTCTCCATGCCCTGGTCAAAGACCCTTCTTCAAAACGAAAGGCAAATGTATTCCTCGTGGTGTGAAGTGTCGCCAACAAATCCTGGGTTACATTCTCGAGATTAAGCCATCGCTCCTGGAGTTCAGTTGAGAAAGGGTGTTGAATATTCTTCAACTTAAACGAGCTGCATCCCTTAAGAATTTGTTTGACGACGACGAGCCACGAGCACTTTTTCATTGACATCTGGACTGCGCTGAGAAATTCTGCATTTCGAGAAGCGTTAAAACATTGCGAAAAAAGATCCACAAAATCCTGATACGCGTTCCTCACAGCAACACCCACGTCGAGTGGTTTCCAACCTCCCATGAAATCACTTGTATCGGTTTGTTGGTCAAGATTGTGAACAATCAGCTTTTGACCAACCTTGTCGGCAAGATACTGAACGACAAATGTTTTTCCAACTCCAGTTTCACCTGTCAAAAGGACATTCTCCTGTGCATCAACAGCGGCTGCTATCCGTTCCAAGAGAGACATGGAATGTTTGGTGGCTGCAAATACCGCAGTAGTTTTTAGATCGCCACTCAGGCAACCATACAGGGGCAGTGTAACTCGACCAACGGTAAAGTACTCCGCTCCCGATCGCATCTCCGGTTTGCTCTGGTAAGCAAGCGAATCGGCAACATTCGGCAAAATACCTACACATTCAGCCATAATATTGATGATGCGGATCAATTCATCACATTTTGGGAAGCCTGCCAACATACAGTCGTATGCTTCACGAAACATCATCTCACGAATTGTGGATGAAATAAATTCGTTGGAGAGGTTGGTGTTGGGAAGCCTCCTGCTCACTCGTTTGCACCACTTAAGTAACGACCGAAGGGTCACTAGTGAAGTGCCAAACAAACGAGACGGAAGGGTCGTCAGTGCAGAAACTACGCTTCTCGGAACGGAGTACAACGACGTTGCGACAACACAAATCTCCTCAGGGGGCAAACTTTTTAATACCGTAACCCCCCAAAGTTCACCAAAGGGTACGGAGTTACTCTTACGCGTCGTAAAAGTGTCACCAACAGATCGCAACTGCTGGGTGGCAATAATTCTGAAATTCGGATGGGCATTGATGCGTTTATTTTTATCCGGCAAAAATAGTGTAGACTCCTCAAGAAGAGAAAGTAAAACTGAAAAAACATCGAACGATGCTAGATCGATATCTTCCATTAGAATCCACAGACCATTTGCTACCGCAGTAGTCAGAGGACCTGGTACCCATTCGAACGCTCCGGGCACATCTGTTGCTGAGAACTTCCCAAGCAAGTCCCTGCTATCAAACGAATCGTCGACGTTTATCTGAATCATTGTACTGTACGCACCACATTCTTCCGCTAAGGCCTTAACAAAAAAACTCTTACCACACCCAACCTCACCTTGAACGAGAACAGCCCGTGATGTGTCAAGAGTTACCTTAAGGTTTCTGAGGTTCTGTTCGCTCACGGCCGTCAAGATCATTGTCTGCCAACCAAGCATGTACATTTCAAATTAAGTGAACGTCAAAAAGGGGTGAGAAGAGTAAGTTATGTCAGGCTCAAAATGACGAGTCTGCGTTACAAAAATCCTCCATCATTCTCAACATTAGTTTCTTTTTTAAAAGGGGGAGGAATAGAACGGAGTTAGACAGAACATGATATTCAGAAATACTGGATCTCAGCTCCTGCATTTGGCATGTCCACACATCAAAAAAAAACATATACTATTGGCAACATGTGCGAAAGGGCATCTACTTCCTTTCGCGTGTACGCTGCAACCGGCTACTCCTTGTTGGCCCACCTCTTTGGGAAGCAATTTGTGTTTCACCACAATTACTTCGTGCAGCAAATTTCATTATTTCCTCCAGCTTGGAACGATTTGGATAGTGTTGCTTAGTTTGGCCACTTTTCAGAAACCTTACATAACTCGATATATTCATTTCGTATTCGAGAAAGGACGCAAGATTCATCGCTGTTGTTTTGTCATGAGTGGCAACGCGATCAAAAAACGGTAACATAATTTCTTTTGGCGCTGTCACACCAGCTGCAAAGAAAACGGCCATCACCTTCATGGATATGCACGGGCAGCTCACAGTTTTCAACTTATCGTACAAAAATTCCTCACCAGCGAGGGGTCCGCCAGCAACGTCGATGAATACGCGAAATGGAATGTTCTCAACGCTGTGTGATGGTTGTGATTCACATGTCTTTGCATTCATCGAATAACGGTTCCTGGTGGATGCGCTTGTCTGCTCCGTCGGCATCAGCTTTGGTAGTGAGGAAACACGCGATACTTCTGTATAACAACAACCAATAGGCCTCGTCTTGCAGAACGCTCCGTCAGGGACATCAACAGAAAAAGACAAACCATGCGCATCAAACCCTTCAAGGAAACCAATAGCGGCAACGAGCATATTAAATAAGGCACCTTGGGGTACTTTCAAGGTCAAAAGCCCCGTAACAGCCGCGTACTTAAAACGAGCAAGAGACCTCTGGCCACAGATTGCAACTGTCCGATTCATCCAACCATCCCAAAGGCTTAAAGAACTTCAATGGGGAAAATAGGAAAAGATATACAGTAAGAAGTGAGCTTTGAATACATAAATAACAGGCCAAAATACAGATGCAGCCCCATACCGTATAAATGGGGGGAAACAAAAGAACAACTGGTATACCCCAGCAAATACAAGACATTTGTGGTGGGAAAAGAACGCTGAAATAGGTACAACCAGGTCCGGTTGCCATTTCTACGGAAAGTCTGTATTCAGCGCATCCGCGGGGTGATCTAACAAACAATCTCACACGTACACGCACTGATGGATCGGTAGATAGTGTAGACTTCCACTCCAAAATAGTAAAATGAATTTAATTTTCATCGTCATAAAGAAACACTAAACATATCACTCAAAATAACAACAATTTTCATGCTTCAGCGCGGCTCGTGGTTACAAGACGCCGTGCACCGGTCAGATCTAGGTGGCATCATTTCATTACGCAATTACCATTCATACAAACTACGAGGCAAAAAAAGCGAAAGAAAACAAACTTTCCACTAGCAGCTATCACGGTAGTAACGTAACGCATTGATCTCCCTCTTGCTTTATTTAAAAAAAAAAACAGAAACGCTGAGGACTTCTACGGGAATCTAACGTCCGGTAAAACGTCTCTACGAACTGTCATTTCTGTCACTCCAATGATCACTAGCACACGCCTATGCTTTTTCGCGGCGAGTTCAACAATTTATCCGCACTTGATACGACCAAAAAACAGATGGGGGTAGATGCACCGGGAGATTTACGCTCCTCAATGACACTTACGAAAGCAGAAACCAGCAAAAATGTGATATTTACACTAGAAAAAAGTTCATTCGGGATGGTGGTCTGCTTTTCGAAGTAGCTATAACCGGCAAAAGCAGCAATAAAGAGCTGAAAAGACTGATGGGGCCCGTCAACCGGTGACATCAGTAAGGAATATTATTACCCCCCCCGCCTCTTCTCTCCCCCTCGAGCGGTCCAAACTTTCGCATTAACACGAGGTAACACCATATGTAACGACTCGAATAACATTTGCTCCTTTCTCGCACTGACCAGCAGATCATACAAAAAACGTTAAAACGGCGAACCACGTACATATATCGCACCAACTTCTCAACACAGCAGTTGCAATCCCACTTCACATACAGAAACAAAGAGAAAGTGTACAACCTACGCGACGTCAGAAGATCCGATAGCGACCCTCGGCATGGTCCACACACTACCTGCGGTCACACATGCCAATAAAAAAACCCGCTGAGTATTTATTATCACTAAAGGGGGAATGCAGATCACAGCGTAAAAATACGTTAGTAGTGGGGAAAGCCCGGGAACATATACAGTTACCGATGTTCAGCAAAGGGCGCGGGAAGCTGTCCTCCTTTGATTCGTCTAGTTTCGAGCCATTTAACGAGAAAAGCAATCTCCAGAGGCAGCACCAAACACTCTCAAGGGCACCGAAACCAGGAACACATCTCCCAGAAACAATACACAAACCTTTAAGACAGACCCCCTAGAGAAACGCCCACAGTGCAACACCACACCATGGAACCGGGTAGAACAACCTTAAGTCCGCTTCCGCACCCCCATTCAGCTGTCACGTGCTGGTGGTCGATCCAAAGCTCTCCTTGGATCATCCTGCTGGCTCACCCACCGTAGTCGTACAGGTTCCTGTTCTCTTCCGATGGAGGTGCCACAAAAATATGGCTTCCACGGACACAAAAGACGCTATTTCAGTCTACACAGCTAAGAAATCAGGTATTATCTAAACTGCAGTCAACTAGATCACACCTCGGCGGAGCAGGAGGACCAACGAACCCGTCTTCTTGGTTGGGGTATTTCTCAACGATGGCGGATGCCAGCCTCTCCACGACTCCTCACCCTTTCTTTCTCTTTCCTAAAAGTGCTGGAGGTAACTTCAGTTCCATCTCGCCACTGAGCACCTTCCTCCTCGAGCTTACCGATCCGTGTTTCTCCCTCAGAATCTAGAACCCGTCGGGCTCGAGTGGTACCAAACCGTACCTACCACCCAACATTTTAATTCGCGGCGGGCACTCCTCTCATCTCACTCCCCATCCCCCTATGGCCGCAGGCATCGGACATGCACCTCGTAGAGGAAATCTCACCAACGCAAGCCACATCGCAGCCCCTGCACTGCCGGACTCCGACGCCGGCTTCCGCTCCTTGACCCCAACATCGAGCAGCCACCACGGAACGCGACTGGCCCCAAAGTACACTGGCATCGTCTGCAGCGCGAATAGGTTCGAGCTCCCGCTAAGTTTATCAAACTCGACACACTCCACCGAGCCATGTACGGTAGCCGGCTTCAACTGCACCCCAGTTCCTGCAACCCTCCCCCCTCCATCCATGAGCCTTCTCACCCATAGCACCTCGTTCCTGTTCGGTTGAACTACCCTCCGTGGACAAGGCACCCCATGCCACCGCCAATAATTCTTTCAACGGCACTATGGGATCAAGCGCAGGCTTAAAGCTGCTGCACATCGCCATCGTCCTTGCCAAGAGCGCCCTCTTACACGCCAGGTTGTTAAACTTCCCACCGACGACCCATTTAACTTCATTGTCATTCCACCGCCCTGCTTTCGGGCTAGTTGTTGCCCGTAATCACACAATGCAAACTACGATCGCGCTATAGTCACCCTTTAGCGCCACCACTACCGCAGCATTGCTGTCGCCAAGACACCGGTGAACCTCTATTTTCGTTGCAATCGCTGTGATTCATCTTGGTTCTGCCCCTTCCACACGAAGTCGGGTACACGCATATCCTTTGTAACCCTTCTCCGCCCCCAAAAATTTCGCCGAGAACCGTGCTTATGTTCCTCGTAGTGTTGGTGTTCCCTTTTTATGACGAATAGGAGGACACCGGCACCAGGGTAAATATATTTGTTTTTTCTTCGCACCCGATGCTACTCGGCTTCCGCTGAATTTGGTACACATGCCGGCTGAAGTTGACGCCTGTATTTATTTGTCGTTGGGTTCAAATTCTAATTTTGCGCAGGTCTCCATTTTTAGCACTTAACCCCCTCAAGCCCTCGCCTCACTGCTCCTGTAACACCGACGCCATTTACACCGTGGCGATCACAGCCTACTCTGTTTTTTTTTTTT
>NW_027124618.1:37273-37759 GCF_001457755.1 Trypanosoma equiperdum
CTACCATGTGTTTCCCATCCCACCGCCCCCGTTACCCATCTCACTGGTGCCAGAGACTCACGTTCTCAATACAACGCCCTATCATTACGTTCTTCATTTCCCGTATTTGAAAGATTTGCGACGGTTGGTGCGGGCCATCTTCCACTCAAAGGAAACTCACATAGTTGTCGTTTCTGTCTCTCTGTGACGGCAATTGTTCTTTTCTATGCATCTACTCCACACTGTTATCACATCGGTCCACTTAATTCCACCATACCTGAGTGGTTGGCGCCTCCCGTCCCATGTCATACTGTAATGCGTTTTTGGCCGCAAGGGGCGTTAGGTTCTATAGATTCGATCTCTGTCAGCAGTCTGTCCTTCATCCCTCTCATTTTGTATCACGCACGCACTCGGTACGTGCACCCCTTCAGATTTGCTCGCCTGTTCGTTGGAACGATGAGACCTATTGAACAATTTTGTGCATATGCACTGCTGGGGGGGGGGGGG
>NW_027124618.1:37773-39882 GCF_001457755.1 Trypanosoma equiperdum
ACCTGAGAAGCGGCTTGTCGATCTTATTTTTGTCGTGCAGTCTCGTAAATAGTGTTTCCTTACCGCATACTTCATTGTCGCCCACCTCGGATAGAACCAGATTTATTCTTAGCACATTGCGGAGTACCACCGCCTCTCCCACAGGAGCGGAGCTTATTCTGCTTTGAACGTCCTCATGACACGTGGAGAGGTGCAACCCCACAAACGCGTTGTTTTAACTTCAACCTCCCCCCCGTTTCGTATCCCTGCTCTTGCACTTTGCCACCCAACGATGACACCTGAAGTGTTTCGTTGCGGCCATGCGAAACCAAGGCGGAAGAAATCTCTTCTATAGGTGTCGCATGCTTCCATCTACATGTAAAAGGGAAAACGACAGAAAGGAGGTCTCCAGCTCGTGTTGGTTTCATTGACTGTGCTATAGTAAGCACGTCCCCGATTTCTCCACTTCCGTGAAATATACAGTAAATATGAGTAATACACTCAGGTTACATTGGTGGTGGATCGTTCCCCTTGTCGGCCATCTTGGAAGTGATTTCGCTTAACTCTGAGCACGGGAGTCGGGGGCGTACTGCACCGATATCAACATATTCCTACCAGCGAGTCCAGGCATCACTTTCCCCATTTGACAACACAGAATACCGAGTCCTACGCATGCAAGGCTTATATTTAAAGCAACGAAACATGCTGTGAAGTTGGTAAGTGCCATTTCCCCACTCTATGATTCATTTTCTCAGACATTTTGAACCTAGTATTCATTGCAACACTCTTTTATTCGTAACGGGGCATCAACATATCGGTTTCCCCACATTCCCCGGTCATGCTCTCTCTGTCAAATGCGCGGGATCTGTGAAAGAGCGTGCGCCTCCCCATGTGAGTCATAACCACAACTCTGATGGTGATCAGTTGTACGCTTTTCCACTCTTTTCATCTTATGCATCATCCCTCAGCGTACTCACTTGAGAAGCTCGTGTGCGCGCTCTTTTGGTCAGACGTAGTGCGTCTGCCTTGCACGGGGTGGGGTCATCGCAGTTCTCCTCGCCCTTTTACCAGACGACAAGAGTGACAGATCTCATTAGGATAGGGTGACCTTGACAACGTAGCCATCCCACGGTCACTACGGGTGTTCCACAATTGGCTTTTAACATTTATAGGTAACCAACTCCGCGCCTACAAAACATTCGCACAACAGTGGTATGCCGCTCATCCTTCGCCACACCTTTGTTTCACGGCCCAGTCAAACAGTCGTTTCGATGATACCCCCCTTAACTTGTACGTTCGCAACCGCGCTTATACCAGCAGAGGGTAGAGAACTATGAGAGGTTTATTCCTGAGAACACTTCGTTTGTACAACCCTGAGGTGGAACGAGTGGGCCGCATCGCTCCTCTGGCCTTGTCGCTACGAAGGAACCGTTTTCAGCCCCAGAAATCACGGCCGCGGTGTTTCACATACTCCATTCGCACGCTCGAAGGTGTCATTCATCGGTTAGGCCGTTAGCCCCTATTGTTTTGAACTTGTGCTTTCACCTTGATGGGCTTCACTGATCGCAGTTGTCAGGCCGCCCGTAAAATGCCCCCCCAAAAGGTGCAAACCCTGCTTTTTCGCAGCTGACTGCTGAGGGTTCGAAGGATAACCATCGTAACCACAGCGTTCCTTCCCTTCTGCAGATTCTTCTCTCTTCCTTCTCATCATTTTGTTGTTTAAAGAAAGTTGTGTTGAGGTTGGAGCCTGTATCTTCAGACGTTGGTTACAAAGGGGACTCACTACAGTTTTTGGCTGTGTGCGTTATCAACTGAAGTGCTCTTGCTGGGGGAGTGATTCATCTAAGTGGGCCTCTCTCGATTATCATACAAGAACGAATGTCTGTTGGAAGATGAGCGAATTTTTCACACTAGTTTCGCGAATCTCTTGTATAATCTTGTTGGGATCCACTCTGTGAAGGGTTTCGGAATAGACAAATAAGAGGCCGAAGACGTTCCGAAGCTTCTGGGACATTCAGCGGCTCTTCGGTCGTCATATGTTCTCGCAGTTTTCTCTCTCTATCACCTTTGAGATGGTGAGTGTGGTGCGGGGAGGAGGCGGGACAGGATTTAACCCTTCAGATATATTCA
>NW_027124618.1:39892-52573 GCF_001457755.1 Trypanosoma equiperdum
CTTGTCGGTAGTAGCCTTCTCTTTTTCGTTTTGAATAGTGCAGGACCATATTCTTTTTCCTGATGTGAACAGAACGCCATAAACCTCGGATTGTCAATAGGTGACGAGAGGAATATAGTTTTGCTTTGACGTGGTTGTCGGAGCTTGTCAGGGTCGCAGTAGCTCGAAAGGATTTTCTGGACTATATACGCCTCTTTTTTTTTTTTTTGAGTCTACCAATGTGTTTACGTGTCCTATTCGTAGGTGCGGCGCTCGTTCCGTGGCGCATATTCATTAGCAGCCTTGCTCCTTATCGCTTGGGTGTTAGGGAGGAAACTATTTTGGTGATTTAGTTCCGCAGTAGGGGACGTAGGTTGGGAAAGAAAGCAGTTGCGGCTAGTAACAGCAGAGTTTTGGGATTGTGCTTTTTGTTTAACCTTTGTTAAACTATGCTTGTTGGAGTCGGGGAGATTCGTCCAATTGAGCTGCTGCCACTTGATCTGTTGGAAAGAAGGCGGTGTAGAGAGTAGGTGAGCTTGATGCACCATGTTTGCGAATTTGTTGCGCACCCCTCATTTAGCTCGCTGTTTGAGGTGATTTGGAACAAACAATAAAGAGGATGGCGTGGCTAAACCCCCGCTTGGACTTTCACAGTTTCACCGGTCGTCATATGTTCTCGCAGTTTTCTCTTTCTATCACCTTTGAAATGGTCAGTGTCGGGCGGGGAAGGAGACGGGACAGGATTTAACCCTTCAGATATATTCAGAGTTATGGAGTAATTGCGCATCTTCTCCCCCGGTGCGATGTGATTCTCACACCAAGTTTGTCGTCAAGAAGGGTTGGGAATTAGGAACTACCGGGGGTTCTCAAGAGTCTTAGCACGAATTTATGCTGTTCGTTTTCAACAGGAACTAACCCTTTTCCATTATCTTATTCCAGTAGTGTTTTTACCCTTCGGTATACCCGCAGTACGTGTTTGTAGCGTTTTGATGGCATCGTGGCGCAGGCCATCACTAACTGGTGCGTGGAATGGTGTTGCCTCGTTGTTCTGTTTCCAAATCCGGCGGTCGCTGCCTGGAAGCACTGTACTAAACTCGGCCGCTGACGTTTCAGGCCGTTTTTATTGGATATACTCATTTTGTAACGTTTCTCTTGACACCGTTGGAGTCGAGCACCGCCATATAAAGACGTTCGCCTCTGTGCTGCAGGGCGTTTCCGCTCAATATTACTTGCGGAAGCATCCGTCTCATTCTCCATTTTGGCCAACCCCATTGTCACGGAACAAGGGTCCCCGATATTGTTCTACCCACCGGGCTGCGGCGGGCGGTCCATCATGAATGACTGTTGCAGCTGTGCGTCGGTACGGCTGTGGGTATTTCTCTAGTCCTTAGTATTTCCAAGTTTCTCCTGTGTGATGAGTTTCGGCTTCCCCAAGTTATCGTGTTTCCACGGATATGATTCTCTTAAGGATATTTGCAGTGAAATTGGTGGCTCTTCGGAGTTGCGGCACACACCAAAACAGTAAATAACGTTGTGTGGCGTTCATTGTCCTTAGTGGCCCGTGGCACTCGGTTTGCAACAGGGTAGTTCCATTAGCAAGTTGTGTCGCGTACAACGCCAGCTTTTTTTTTTTTTTGATGAATATTGCGGTGGGGGTTCCCCACCACGTTTTTTGTCGTTGCAGATACCAAGCGCGTGCCAATAAAGTGCAGAATCTCTGTCGTCAACTGAGGGGACGGGCTTAGCGCACACCAAGGGGTAGGTGTCGTCCGGTCGTCCCGCGATAACCTTTTTGGGGCGCAGGGAAGCGGCCGGATGTGAATGTGGGACGGGGAAACTGCGCTGTGTGCTGTGACGTGCGGATAAGTTTTTTGCGGCGAAACGCCGCAACGTAAGTACTATCGCCGTGTGTTCAAGAAAGAGGATGGACATTCCTCGTCTCTTTGAGTCACAGCCGGCAGCCGGTTGCTCTTGTGATGGGTGGATGGAGCCAAACTGCCCCCTGCGGGGGCGGAGGGCAACCTTTTTCCCCAACTGGTGAATCAACGGTTGACGTACAGTTCGGTGGAGATAACCCAACAGCATTCCGGTTTCTGGCACGCGGGAAGGGCTTAGGGTTCGTATCAACATCACTTTGCGGGGTAGTTAAGGGCATGTGATGCTGGCGATGTCGGGTCCATATGTGACTGGGGCTCTTCCAAGGGTGCTGCCTGTCCAGTTGCGGGGTCGCTCTTCACCCAGTGGTGGGTTAATGGAGCAGCCTCCTCTGCCTGACCTAATCTTAAGGGTGTATGCTACATGCGCTCGGTGTGTCCCCCCTGAACGATGTCGTAGGGTCTGCTGCCGTCTTGGAGCAGCCGTCGTCATGGAGGCAGGTGGGCGTGCTGAGAGTTTGGACAACTGGTGTTCTTCGAGTGTAGCGACTCGATCGTGGTCGGGAGTGACTCCTTAACTACTGGTTTGTGGTTACAGTGCTGAAGTTTTCGTTGACAGGAAGGTTTTGGTTTTTGCCACCACAAGGTGTTTCCGTATTTCATTATCCAGAGTATATCAAAGGAAGTTTTTGAGGGATCATGGTCGCCGCGTTGGATTTTATTGCTTGAAAACGTTGCTGTCCTTTGGTGGTTTCCTCTTTCTTATACGGTCCTTCGTTGTGTGGAAGGCCACCCGTGCTAGGAGTGGATCATTGGCTTCTTTTCTATGATTTGCGACACGTAGGTACGTGTATGCGCTTAGGGTTGTTTGTCTGTTTGTTGACTCCCTGGTTATTTGGACTGAATCACTGTTGAATCTTATCAACTCCTTTCTCGGTGCCATGCGGGTGAGGGGCATAGAAAGCAGTGCAGAGGCACTGCTTCTTGTACCTGCTTTTTTTCCAATTCTAGATTTTATTTTTTTAAACATCACCTTTGATAATTAGTGAGCACCTTTATACCCTGTTAAGTTGTTGCCGTGCTTATTGTCATTGGCGGCTTGTTTGTGTGTGGGGTGACAGCTACCACATTTTTTTTCTTTAGCGGTAGCTCCTTCTGTTTTTTTCACGTGATGATGTGCCTACGGTTTCATTTGTTCTTTCTATTCATAGAGTCTGCGCAAAGATGCCCTCTGTTGGTTGCATTGTTGACATCTACTATTGTGATTCTTAGTCGGAAATCGACGCCAAACACGTTGTCTTGATTACAGTTCTACCGCTGTTGTGATACCTGTGGTTTGAGCAATTAACAAACGTGATTTGGGCATGCGGCCCCCTTTGGGACAAAAATTTCTCCAGCGTTGCCCAACTTTTGGTTGTTGTAGGTTTTTTGTTTCGCATCTGATGTCGTACTAAGCCGTACTAGTGATAAAATGTGCTGCGGACTACACCCGATTGCATTTTGTCTAGTGTTTATACCTCCTAAGGAGTGCGGATACTGTGAGTGATATTTCTTATCGTTTGAAACACGGCGAGTAAAGGATGAACACGGGGCCGTACTTTTTTCTCTTTTTGCCCGAGTTGATGGGTAGCAGAAGGTTGGATGAGGGGTGCCCATGAATTCCCGGCACGTGTGATTCTCTCCCCTTTGTTAATCCCACTACGCTGATACATCCGTACCTGACTGCATACTCACACCAACTCAAGTATGCAGGGCGGCGTGGCTCAGTGGGCATGAGGAGGCGATGAATTTGTTTTGTGCTGTTGGGCCTCCTTTGGAAGGAGCGTGCTCTGAGTTTGGCTTAGGTTGCTGCGTATAAAGTTGCTACTGGTTCTGATATTTTTCACATTTAGCGCTGCATTAGGGTTAGGGGGACAGTGATGGGTGGGCGCTGTCAGTTACACTGCGACTTTGAGGGAATGGTGCCAGCGGTTTTCCGTTTGTGAGCTTGACGCCTCCCCCCTTTTGTTCTGAGAGCATCAGGTGCTCTGCCCAATCAAACTGGTGCTACCTTCGTTATCACAAAACACCCTGTGTCTTAATATCTTTAGTAGCGACCAAGCGTCGCTGCTTGCTCTGTAGTTATTCCGTTTGTGAGTCATACCAAGCGCCAAACCTTTGGGTTCAACTGTTTGCCAGTATTTGTGTTGAGGTCATTGAAGTTGTGTGGGCGTTTTGTAAGTTGTTGTAGCGGGGGTTTTAACAGCGATGGTAAGACTGTGATGAAACGCGCCATCCCGTTGTTTAGATTGTTGCCCTTTTTGATATCACCCAGTGCTGCCTCGTGTTCGCAACGATTCTGTGTTAACAAAACACGCACCATTTTACGTTTTTAGTTGTCTCAGAGGTCGCGGGGAATGCCAATAAATCATAGTACTTGTACGATGCTTGGCTAATTGATACGGTCTTGCACTTTTCAAATGCTTCTCTTTCTTTTTTACTTTCGTTGACGAAGTTGCCTATTTTAAAATGAGCGGCGAAAACATTAAAAATTTGCTGGCGCCGCAGCCAACGGTGGATCAAGGACCGTACAGTGGGAAGTATGAGAAGCGTATGGTGGATCTTCCAAAACCAACGTACTCAACGTTTTACAACAAGAACAAAGAGTTCGACAGTACTCACCCCAGGTATTTCAAGCAACGTGACGCGGTTATCGGCCCAATAGTGAATGATACAGTGGATCCCAAGAACTTTCTCCGCACAGGACAGGGGATCAAACACATTGTTCCACCTGTGCCCCATAAAAAGCAGCACCGAAAGGATTTTTTAGACTGCGGAGACATACGGAAACGCACTCAGGGAGCGATGGAGCCGGCAGATCAACAACAGAAGGAAAGTTCGGGGATGGGTGGTATGGGATCTCTTGCAAATACAAATGGGGTGGGTGGGCAAGCGGGTGATGGCATTCGGGAGCACGACATGAGCTCCAACGACCCTGAGCGAAAGGGCGAGCAAGCTAACGGTGGCGACACCGGCTTGCGTGGCACCGGAAACGTTGAATCTGCTGTGGGATCATGTGACAACAAAAATAATTTCCAGGGGGCCGCAACAGGAGACAATGGGCGCTGCCACCTGAATTCACTTGACCGCTCACGTTGTAAAAAGGACTTTGTCACGTCAAACATTATTGATGTAGACAACATGGTCCCAAAACGGCGGAAAGATCAACCTGAGGATCCAACCCGCAGAAAGACATTTGGTCGGGTACCTGGGTATATAGGACGAGTGAAGGAGGTAATTGAGAAGGAGCGAATGCAACTTAAAGCAATTGGTGAGGCGAGAACGAACAATCGCCTAGAGAGAGTGGGTAAATTTGTATACCGATTGGATGAGCAAGAAAGGCTAAACATGATCTCCAAATTACGAGCGAAGCTGACAGAAAAAGGCGCTGAGCTGAATAGAATGCCATTTGCTAAAGATACATATATTCAGATGAAGCGAAAGTCTGATTTGGAGAAGCGTATCAAGGAGATCGAGAGCTCTCTCGAGAAGCTGGAAAAAGACGCTGTGTTTATTTATAGCGATGATCCAAGGGTAGTTCACTGGACCAAGGACGCTGCTTTTGAGGAGGCCCGTCTCTTTGCCTCCGACTAGAGTTTAGAAAAGATGTACTTCGGGCAATGTATATCAATGTTTGTGAAACTGTGTGTACTTTCCCTCTATTATCATTCACTTCGTAATGTTTTTACGGGTCGACCGCCATGTTTTTTCTGTTCATTCCGGGAAAGACCTGCAATACTTTTAACAAACATTTTGTTTCGTTAGAATGAAGGTAGTACTATGCGTCGCTTATTGTGTCTCTCACGCACTCGTGTTTCCTTCATGAGGTGGAAGTTCGACGAAGTGGCACATCTTCGGGACCAGGTTAAGGCCTTGGACAACCGCGTTGCATTCATTGAGGAGAGTCAGACCATCAAATCACTTCTTGCTTTCTACAGCTCCCGCCCACTGAGTAATATAAACACACCAAGCAAGTTCATCAGCTATTGTGCTGAGTCTGATCACAATGCCAAGGTTTTTTGTCATGCAGAACTACCAACGCTACTAGCAAGACTCATCACAACAATAGACTCGTTCCCGTGCGGTCTTAACGCGATGCTGCCCATCGTGTCGGTGAGGAACACTTTTCTCGATTCCTTTAAAAAGCTTATAAAGTGTGATTTCCCCGAAGATGGTGCGAAGAGTGAGCAGTTTCTGGATGTTGTCAAGGAAATCGAGGAGGCTCATATGAAGAGGGAAGTGTTGCTTACAATAGGCACCGGTCTTTTGCAGTTGAAGGATCTTCTTTCGTGTCATAAGCGCTTTATTCTACGAAACAAGTGGTCTGGTTCATACAAAGAAATGGAGGCATCATCCAATGACTGGCTGTTGGATCTCACAGGGCCACTGGATGACTTCTGTTTCCGTATGGTGAACTACAATTTCCTCTCACGAATGCTGTTGAACTCAGAAGTTGTGAAGAATAACATGGTTGATCTGGTTGATCTGCAAATAGATCTCGAGAAGGTTGTTCGCAATGCTGTAGAGGATGCTCAATCTATCTGCACCAATTTTTACGGCTCCTGCCCGGGGGTGAAGTTTATTATTTTGAAGGATGAAAAACCAATGAAGTTGGCGTACCTGAGTTCAACTATATCGTACGTTGTTATCGAGTTAATGAAGAATGCGTTCAGGGCAACTGTCGAATCGCATTCAGACCTTACATCACCCACCATTGATTGTGATGACGCACCTCAGGTGGAAGTTTTAGTGAATATAAAAGAGGGCTCCAGTCACGCCTGTATACGTATTTCAGATGAGGGTCTCGGGATGACGGTAGCACAGGCGAAAATGGCGATGAGCTATGCTCACACGTCAGCAAAAAAGTGCCTCATTGGCTCCCACCTTGGACAAGAGGACGGTGGCGAGAACGTAGCGCCCCTGGCTGGTTACGGTTTCGGTCTTCCCATGTCGAGAGTTTATGCCCGGCACTTTGGTGGGGATCTTGTACTGAACACGATGGAGGGGTACGGGACCAGTGTCTATTATTTTATCCAAATTTGAGGGAATCTTATTACTTTTGCTCGATACCCGAGCACTATTTTGATGTTTAGTTAATCGTTTCGTTTAGTTACCCCTTGGTGTTCCTTGGTACCATTTGCTAATTCGGTCATTGCGCGCGCGGTGGGCGGAAAGCCGTTTGTAGTGGGATTTGCGCTAACGTGATCCCTGCGGCATATGTTTATTTACATGCTCCTCCTCATGGTCAGCCAAAGTGTCCGATTCAGGTAGTACTTTTTGAACTTTCTAACTTTTTTATACTTTTCTTTTTATGTTTGTGAACGATTCGAGTTAACTCTATTCCGTCCGTTCTCGTATCCCCCTTGTCAGGTGGAGAATAATGAGTGCGCTTACCAGCCGTGAGGGCTGTTATGTTGTCTATATCTTTTCCATTTATCCATTCGCTCCCTAGGTCAGTACGTAGTTGCTAGGATGGACGGCAGTGAGTGCTTTCTCGTGACACCGACTCGGTGGGGGCTTATGCTAGAATACGAGCGTGAGGATGCTGTTGCTTTGCTGCGCCAGAAACTTGCTTTTTTCTCATCAGACAGTCTAACTTTGACTGAAAGGGAAGATGTACTTTTATCATCCGGTGCAGAGTCCTCGAAGACAGACTCACTGTTGATTTACGGGTCAGTAGCACTGGTTCGCAAGGAGGCATTTCTATGGTTTCTTAGAGTTATTAGGCTGACGCTCGTGGAGGATATGGCCTCACAGGTTGTCATTTGTCCGCAAATAGGGGACGCCGTGCCAAATCTACTGCTACCTCCCTTATGGGAAACTGGACAAACGAAGAGCTTCCGCCGATGGAGCGTCGTTTACTGGGCAATGCGATGTGGAATTCTTCGGGGTATTAAAAAGCGGTATGAGCTGACACAATTATATTTGGATCAAATTGTGAGCATTGGAGCTGGTGGTGACGACTTTGACGTGCGCGAAGAGGAGGAGGCAGCATTTCTGCAGGAGAAGTTGTTCCACAATGCCCATCAGGAACTTCGAGAGAGTGTTTTGGAGGCGAAGAATGCGCCATTCGATATCTATCATAGCGCTTGTAATGAGGAAAGGATCAACCTCTCGTTTGTAGTCTCAAATGTACCCACACTCATCGTCGTTTGGGCCAGCTGGGATGGCGCCTCGCTTGATTGGCTGAGGAAGAACATCTTCAATCGGGAGGTCACTTGCAGTTGCGACCCCGTCCCGCGGCCAACTTTCGTCGCCGATCTGAAAATCAGGGATCCGTGGCTACGGGTCGTGAGGGAGTTTACTTCTATTCCCAATGGGGAAGCGAACCAGCCGGTTGAGGAAGTGTCGGGAATTGCCAAGTGTGCTCAGATAGTATTAATTAGTGTTGATGAAGAGCAAGGCGCAGCTGTCGGCTGCCTGAAGGGGTTGATAGATGGGATTGATGGATGGAAGAGTCCCATTGTCCCCCTAATGCCGCTGTGGAGTGGTCCAAAGGGTATGCTAAGTGAACTCTCATCTGCCCTTGGTTTCTCGAGGCTTCCGTACTTTATGGCCGTTCAAAATACCCGTGTTGAGACTGCGAAGGGGGATGCCAAGCAGTTTCCGCGCATCTGTTACGTTACTCCTAATGGGCAGGGGGAGGTCCCCCCAACCCAGTCATGTACTGAGGGTAATACTGCTGAACTTGGAGAGTGTGGGATGAACTCGCCAGATTGGCATCTTGTCGATAAGGGGGAACGTCAGCGCGTGACTGGTGAAATCGAGCGATTTTTATTATCCACTGATGCACCTTTGCGTTTCCACGCTCGTGTTGACAAAACATATCATTCTCTTGGGACGCCCACGTCGGCGTCATCAGAGTCCCACCAACCTGACGTATCGTCGTTTGTGTCCCTGTCAGGAACTATTTCTTCGCTTGATTTAGCGAAACTAAAGAATGCGTTGCGCGTCTTTGCTGGTGTTCGGAACAGCGCCGTAAACCTAAATGTTATTAAGCCTTCGTGCCCGTTACTGGTTGAGCTGAACCCTGCTACTCCAACAAAATACATTCGGGGGGTGCAACGGTGTGTCACGTGTAGTGAATGTCACAAGGATATATTAATAGATAAGGAATACCACTTTAGATGCATTCAGTGTAGCCAGGTAAATGGAACTCTCTGCAAGATCTGCTTTGAGGGCGCCAAACATCCGGCCCACCACATACTACTGAGGATGAACGTCGAAACCCCAACAACAGTGGAGTTGCTTTGGGGCCCTTCAAATGTTGCACCATTAGAACTTTTTCGAGGAGTACTCGTGACGAACAAGAGGAACACACACATTGGTGTGTACTGCAATTTATGTGCCCAACTTGTGCGTGGCAGACGTTGGAAATGCGCCATGTGCTACGATTTCGACATATGTAATGGGTGTATCGAGGAAAATTGTATGAAGTTCAGCGATGCCGGCGAAGTGAGTTTTGTTGTTTCGGACGGCGTCGGACATGGCCAGAAGAATACTTTGTCGAGTTCCTACCATACAAAGGATCACATGTTTTTGTGCGTCCGTCACGCATGTGGCTCCGCTGGTGACGCATGTTTGAGGCCAGTAATGGAGCCGAATGCGGTAAAGCTTCTTCTGGAAGGATAGTGGACCTTGGAAGGGCTAAGAGTCACATTGCTCGCACGTTTGTACTAACAGGGTGATGTCTGACTTATTCTATCAGTTCACAGTTTATTATGTTTAGTTCCACTTCGCGGAAGACTGTCGCGGAGTTCTGCGGAAGAAGAAAAAATAAAAGAGGTAATGTAGCCTCCGAAATGCGCGGTGCACCCAGTATGGCTCCAGAAACGAACTTTGGTATCCATGCATCCACCCATGTTTGTTTTCACAACACTATACTGCTTGAGCGCAGAGTGTTGTCGTCCCTTCAATATTTGCAGCTTTATCCTCTTTTTTAATCATTTGCTTCACCTCTTGTTATATTACTTGCGTTAATATGTCGAAAGTGATCGCAAGGACGTTAGTTGTACCCCCGCCGCTGGTCTCGGGTGGTGTAATCGACTATTCGTTGGTAAAAGTGTCCCGGGCATCCGGGGCTGCGGAGGGTCATTACGTTTACCGTGCCGAAGCTATGGGTTGTGCAGGGAGTCAGCAGCAAAAACCTCGTAGCAATCAAAATATACGTACAAAAGATGAAGGTGTGGGACCCACCGAACCCTTTGGTGCTCAAAACGGGGACGAATTTCGTTCGTGCGAGCTCTCCACCGTCGAAAGACCGATACGACTGGCTTCACCAGGCTCGCTGAGTCGGCTTGAAGCGCAACAAAATTGCAGAGAGACATCACACCGACGCAGAAAGGCTTCAAAAATCAGTGGGAAGGACAACTTTTATTTTTCCCACTGTAGCGTAGGGGGCAACGGGCGATCGAAGAGTAGAGGGACTTATAAACTTGCAAGCCAAGATACCTTTGCTGACGGGGAGATGACTTTAACCATTCTTAGCAATTCCAGCTCCCCCCAGCTGCTTCGTATCCAGCCGTCAGAGCGGGCACAACAGGGTGATGGGACGTGGGAATGGTGGTATGAACAAGTGGAGAAGCTGCTTGTGACCAAGGACTGTAACTCGCGTACAAGGCTTCAGGACATCCCCAACCGCCTGACAAGGCAATACGATGCGGACAAAGAGCATGTGGAGCTGGACCTGAGTTGGTGTTTTATGGAACGTTCTGCCCCGTATGTTCTGAGTCGCCTTCTTGCAAGTCCTTATCTGGTGGAAATTCGATGGGTTACAGCCTTGCGGCTCGACGGCAACTACTTCACAGATGATGGATTCGGAAGCATGCTGGAGGTAATGAGTACCGTAAATGAAACGCAACTGACTTTGCCCCTTTTAAGGCATCTGTATCTTAATAATATGAACCTTGACCATCATAGCCTTCATGGGATTTTGTTTTACTTGTTTCCAGTGGACGATGCCTGCTACCCTTCCGTGGGTTTGACTTCCGATAGCCGAGCGATCGCAGGAAGAGCGTTTGGAAAGCCCCCAAAGGCGTATTTGCCCTTCAACAGTGCCCCACGTATCGCTCTGTTTCCATCGCTGACAGTACTCAGCTTGTGCGATAATCCTGGGATCGGGAACCTCGGTCTCATAGAGTTGTTAAGGTGTTTTCTTGCATCACATTACGAGCATCGGGTCCTGCCTGTGCTCGACATGTCTCGCTGTGGCATCGATGAGGTGGGTGCAAGATGTATTCGTGAATATATTGAGAAGCTCCCACTCGCAGTGGAGGAAAACCGTCCGGTGGTGACCACCCAGCGCATTGTGCTGTATGGAAACAGGCACAGTGCTGATCGCGTAGTTGCCGCCGCCACGGACGATTCGCCGTACGATACTGCGAGTGTTGTGGGATAGGGGTGTGGCAGGACACGTAACGTGAAGCAGCATAGAAATTGCTATATTTTATAACGCATCCCGGCCAGTGGCTATGCAACTCAGCTGGTGATGGTCTTGTACGAAATTCTCAATGCTCGTATCGTGTGACGTAAAACAGCACAACTGCTGTTGTATTTTCTTGCTATACATGACGACAAAACGAAAAAAAAAGAGATTGCGCAGGTATGCTTACGTGTATGTTTCTACATTGCGGTGGGCCGTATGCTAGTGAGGAGGGAATGCCAAACGTAGGTCTGATCCCTTCCATTCATTGTCGTCATTCTTAGTTGATAGAAGTGACTGATAACCAAGCGCCTGCGCAAAACCGTTCTGCTACTACAGACCCTTCATGCGCGGAGGGCACTGTAGTTGCTTTATTGCCAGAGGGCGGGAAACAAAGCGGTCGACGTACACACACGTACATACATATTTGCGTGTACATGTGCACATATTCTTTTCTTGACCCCCAGCGATTTGTTTTTTTTCTTTTGATACCGCCGAAATTTTATGTTTTTTTTTCACCAGCACGCAAAAAAGCACGCGAATCTATGCCAATCTTGTAGAACGTTATATGAGTACGGAATGGAGCGCTAGGGGGGATGACGAGTGGGCGCCCCTCAGAGGGAAGTATCGGAATGGGACGAACCGCTCCTTTGTGGGAACACGGGCCACCCTTAAGACAATACCTTGCAATAAAGGTCTTTTTTTTACTACTCGCGTTGCGCATCGCACATAGGTCTGCATTCTTTCTTTTTCCCTTCCCCGCTGTAGGGCATAGGTGTTTCTTCGGTTGAGGCATTATCGTTGGCGGAGATCGAAGTAGGTTAACATACGGATACAAGTGCGAGTGAGCTGAAGTGGCTATGTTTCGCTCGTCGATGGTAGTGCGGTCCTTTACGCAGGAATCTTTTTATCGCATGAGCAAGTACATCAAGAGCCGCAACCCCAACGAGAGGTACCTGCGCACTGGCCACATTGTACTTGAAACGCTAAAGAGGTACCATTCGTATGTGTTGGCCCTGGTATTTACTCTGGGGGTCACGTGCTACGACCAAATCAAGCACCCAGAGAAAATTAGAGTACCCGTACACGATGGTCGATCACTTGTTCTTTAGTACATAGCCCGGAGAATGTTTGGTGGCCGCCAAAGTTGTCAAATTCCTTTGGCGCGCATGTATACGTAAACGCGTGTGAGAGCGTACGGTGGCTTATTGATTCTGACTGCTATATATATTTTTCGAATGCCATATAGTCGAGTTGTTCGGTCTCTGTCTTTTTCTGTTGCTGGTGCGCTTTGTAGCACTGAGCCCAACGTCTCTCTCCCTTGTTTACACATTTACGGGGTTTCTATATATATATATATATATATAT
>NW_027124618.1:52595-54305 GCF_001457755.1 Trypanosoma equiperdum
ATCACTTTCAGTTTACTGCCGGTAGTTTGCTGAAGTCTCAGTAGTGCTCTAGCGAGCTACGATGAGTCGTTTTGCCGCAAGCGGTGACGGGAAGGTTGTGGCAAGGAAGGAAAGAGCTTTAATGTCGGTCAAGAACTTCATTGAGTTGATCCCACTTGACATCGACCTCGAAACGACACGGCAACTTGTTTTAAAGGGAAAAAATATCACGGCAATTCCGCCAAATATCGGTACTCTTCTTCGAGAGGTTCGGAGGTTGGATCTATCAACTAATGATGTGCGTGATATAACACCGTTGGCGACGCTCGCCAACCTCACATCTATAAATCTCACGCGAAACCCTCACCTCCTATCCATAGCACCCCTTGCGTCTCTACACCTTACCGTAGTCGTCGTTGCTCACTGTGGCCTCCGATCGCTTGTCGGCCTTGAAGGTAGTGCAGGGACGCTCAAAACCCTCGTGGTGAACGACAACAATTTGCTCCTGCGGTCACCCTCTGGAAAATGCGTAGAAGGAGCGGGTGCTGACGAAATCGCAACTGCAGTGAAGAACTATGACGTTATCGCGGACCTTACGGAGTGCGAAACGCTCGTTCTCTCCAGGAACCCGCTCCTTTGTAGCCTATATGCGGGACCAACAGAGGAGGATAAGACTCATCCACAAAAGAAGGCTGAAGCGGGAGAGGAAACAAAATGCGAACCAGATTGGGAACACCCTCTGTCTGCAATCGTGAAGATGACCTGTCTGAAGAAACTTTCACTTAGCGGCTGTGGCTTAACGTCTTTACCGCGACACTGGTTTATACCCAAGGTCACAGAGCTGCGGCTGAGTCAGAACAAACTGAAGAGTTTGGTTCCAGAAGGTGTTCTTTTTCGTTCTGTGAAAATTTTGGACGTTAGCCACAATGAATTGAAGGAGGCGTCTACGTTGCGGCGGTGTCGCTTTGTTTACCACTTAGGTGTTCGCGGTAATCCATTTGTGGAAGATGGTAATGTGTCTACGGGGGCAAAGAGAAAGGCGGGGAAGGGAGACGACGACAACAAGAGCGAAAGCCCACCTCCAGCGAAAAAGAATCTTGGGGTAGTGCTGCAGTACCTCATGCGGATTATGCCCCACTTAGAAATGGTGGACGGCACACCTTTGGCGCAACTGCTGCCGACCGAGCAAGACGATGAGCGGAAGGAAACTGTGGAGTTTACGGCCAATAAACAGGAAGAGAGTGCTGAAAGTGTGGCAGATGACGGCGGATCTAAAGTACCGGAAGAGGAAGATAATGCATTGGAACCTCCGGAAACATCAGAGTTGGGCAAACCTGCCATCGTCCGACGGGGGCAAACAAACTTACTCGCTACAAAGAAGAGGAGGCTCTCTGCTGAGGGCGCAGCCGTCACGCAAATACTGCTTAAAAGAAAGACTGAGGCCTCAGGTTGGTAAGCGAAACGCATTGCCGACACTGTGCCTCAGCTTCTCGGTGCGACAAAAGAAGTGGCCCAGGTGTGCCGATGGAACGCCTTAAATTTTTCAAGTAGTACATCAGTTAAGTTTTACACGTAGAATCTCTCTGTATTGTCGACAGACACTGCGTGTTTGCCTATCTCCTCATACCTTGCGTGTTGCTAAGGATTGGTGATAACTTTTTCCCGCTACAACAAAAATATTTGTTTGTTAAAAACCTATAATCAGAACCATATTCTGCCGGTTAGTTGTAT
>NW_027123221.1:0-6297 GCF_001457755.1 Trypanosoma equiperdum
AAAGAAACCTGCCGAAATGGTAGTTTTCTCATCAATAAAAAATTAGCTCTGTGTATAGCTGCTGCTTTTATGAGTTTGGTAAAATTTCTCCATTTTAAAATGTTTGAGATTTTAATATTTGCTATATTTTAGAAAGTTTTTGTCAAACCATTGCAAAAAGTTAAAATTTTATAACATTTGAAAATCTGAAATTTAGTAAGATGTTCATGATTATGAAATGTAGTTGCAAACTAGTTGGAAAATATGGTATGAAAGATTAGTGATATTATGAACATTATCTTCTTTTTGTTTATTTCATGGCTATTATTAAGGTTTATAATAGTAAGGATAATGATAATAACTGTAGCTGAAATTATGGAAGCGTGTTAAGAGTGTATGTGTACTAATGTTATAATAATAGTTGTGGTGAATGGTAAATGTGCGGCTAAAATTTAAGCGCTTAAAACAATGCTGTGGGTACTATTGGAGTAACGTAGTGGTTTTCTAAGAATGAAAGAGTGTAGAAGAGTAAGAAAGAACGAGAAAGCCAGAGAAGATTATTCTTAAAGAAAATACAGAAAGGCAAAAAGAGGAAGATATGGAATATGCTGAGTTTCGAACACAAACATGAAGATTAGAATCATCATCGTATACACAGATGTTGATAGAGTGGATGATGAAAAGGCAAATCTAGTGTAGAGACAAAATCTAGCTACTATATCACCACAGAAATAGGAATGTAACACGAGAAATAAAGAAATAAATTATGTAGTGTAACAACGGGATGCAGAAAAGCATGCTACAAAAGAAATTATACAAGAGGAGAAAATACCCTTTCTCTCGCAAAGAAATAAATTGTTGCTACTGTGTAAAAAGTAGGTATTGTGGTTTTTTATCTTATGACCATAACGTACAGCTGTTAAAAAATAAAAAAACAACCGAAGAAGGGGATGGAAAAGTGTGAAGTAACATAGAAGTTGTCTTCTCATCAGATATAGTAATAATTGTGAACATTTGTGAAAAACAATATAATACTATTTTGGGGAAATATTTTAAAACTTAAACTAATAATGAATTGTCATAGCTAGCAGTTTAAACATTAAATCGTTTAAACTTCTTTTAATAGTACGTATGTGAAGCTGCGGAAATTTTTGTATGAAGTATTTAGAGTGTCGAACAACACCCCTCCTCTCCCCTATCTGCTTGGTTGCAAAACTTTAAAAATATTGAAGGAGCTACCAATTCACATAAGAATGCACACCGACGCTGCTACGATGGAGAATATTAATAAAATTAAAAGCAAAAGAGTGCGCTAAGGGCAATGAGTGCCCAAAAGTGACTACAAAGACTGACAAAAAGCCAGTTCAACGGTGCAAAATGTTCGAGGCTGTGTGTAATGTAAACGCGACGGCGTTATATTGTCATTGAAGATGCATAAAGCTACCATACATTGAACCGTGTCAAAAAACATACTATTCACAGATGATAAATGAGTTGGGTATAGATATAGAAGAAACTTTGAATGAAAAATGAAAAATATTCTGCTAAACTAGATTCTTTTTTTTTTTTACAAAAACAACGCTAAAATTCAACAACACAATAAATCTCTACTTCCAATGCAGTGTTTAAAGCCCAAAGAAAATCGACAGATTTTTACCAGAAATCCAACAAAATGCGAGGCAGATGGAAGACAGCAACCCAAACAAGCCTCTTCTGTTGCTACTGTTAGTTGTAGGAGCAGCATTACAGGCTACCACACTGCACATAGACAAAGCGCAGGTAACAACACCCTGCGATGCAGCTACATATTTGAGGCACATTTCGACAACTTCCGGCTCCAGATAGCGTGATTCCATAGATCAGGCAAAGGCAGCTACGGTAAAAGCTGCACAAGTAAGAGCCCTCGGAGCCTTGAAACAAGCTGTAGATAGAGCTGCAGCAGCAATAATAGAAACTGATCTAGACCGACAAGCTTACGCAGCTCTACAAATAGTGCTTTCGAATGTAAACACCATAACTAACGGCCTCGCCGCAGCCGGATGGCTTGCTGGTGCGCAAGAATTGCTGGAAGGGCTAAAGGGAACAGAAATCAAAGACTACGACAAGAAAACAGCAGAAGATGCAGTAACCAACGGTCAAGCGCTCAAAGCCGAACCGCTAATAAACCCGGCAGAGCACGGAACCTGCAAAAGCGGAGACGGCGGTAGGCAGGCGGTTCCAAAAGCAGGAACTGCCAGCGCCGGAACGAAAACAACCATCACACTACTAACCACCAAAGCGGCAGCACCCGGACCAAACCCGGAGAGGCGCTAACACTCTGCGGCAGCGGCTCAACAGGCCCGATACACGGCACGAGCAGCTGCACGTCCGCAGACGTAACAAACCTTGGGCTCAAAGGCGGAGTTATTTTTACGACAGCAGCAGCTGAAGCCAAAAGAGCAAACAGCCAAACAACCACAGACTACAAAATCACAATACCCGCAGGCCAAGTCCCGAGCCAAAAAAAAGTCAATCCGGACTTGAAAGACATCAAAAAGTTAGAAGATGCAATCCGCAGCATAGATGCAATAACTGCACAACTTGATCTCGAACAAATAGCAAATAGCGCAACGCTGAAGGCGACAGCTTCAAGGGCAATTGGCGGTGAATCAGCATCCTACACAGACAGCACAATACAACCGCGTGTCGACAGTTTAGTAAAGGAAATCTTTGGCGATAAAGCGGCAAATGTAAAAAAAAACCTGGTCCAGGGGCTCGACAACACGAAGCCACCCAAAGCAGCGGCAGGCGGCAGCGGCGAGCAGAAACTTGCAGAAATAAAGGACCCCAAAGCGCTCGTAGATGCTGAAGTCTATTACACTATTACTGATTACATCGCAGAACAGGACCAAAAGAAGAAAAGTTTAACAACACCCTCATGTTCCACAAACATAGACAAAGCAGCAGATCAACCCAAATCAGCAGACAAATGCAAAAAGCACACAACAGATATCCTGCAAAAATGAAACTTGCTTCAATTTTTATGACACAAAAGACCCAAAATGCTTTCCTAAACCTGATGCTGAAAAAAAAGATGAAAATTCTTTTTCTAGGAATTTGATGACTTCTTTTCCTAAGGTTCTTGTTGCACTTGTTTAGGAATTATTCTAGAGTTATAAGGATTTGTACTCAATTTTATGAAAATAATTAAACTTTTTATTTCGAGAAAATTTTCTAAATTACATAAGATACGATACATTTTCATACTTTTGTAAACCTTTTAGGAAATACAAAGATATGAAATATGAAATGTTTACTAAAATGTTCATAATATGGCTTATGGCTGTGAAGTAGTAGAGTAAGAGAGTATAAAAAACCAGTAGTATTCTTATTTTACTTATTCTTTATTTTTTGGTACCTTAGAGATATTAGTTATTGTTACAATAGAAATAGTATAAGGAGAATGTGCTGTAAGTAAACATTAACATTATAATTAGAACAGAACTAATAATAATGAGAATAACAGGAGTGTGTTATAAGTGGTTATCATTAATGTAAAAACAGCGATACAAACTTTGAACTGACAGTTGGAATGGAGAAAACAGAAGTAATTAGGTTGAGTGATCTATCCATTCTGCGTATAAAAAAACGAGAATATATCGCCAGTATCTCTGCTGTGGATAAACCTTACTGGATCAAAAATGTCAGAGAGATAAAACAGCAACTTTCGAAGAAAATTTAGTGGAAAGGTGAAAGGCTGTAATGAAATTCTAACCTACCTACAAGCGAAACTGCGCAGTGAATGCGGCTGGCAAAGCACGCATATTTACAAATAAATGAAAAATATCTAAACTACAAGTAGTAAAACAGTTTGTGTATAGTGAAACAATGCTTTAATACTGTCAATACCTAAAAGGTATGGGATTGTTAAACACAAAGAACAATGAATGTAGAATATTCGAGGCAAGTGACCGAGGAGCACTGAGGGAAAGAGAAGTAGCGGGGAAACAGTTGCGTAATAATGCAAGAGTGGTCTCGTCAAATGTTAAGCAAATTAATTAATATACGCAGCGTATTTCAAACGAAAAATCAGGCAACAACAATGGTAATAATTTTTACCCACAGGCTGACTGCAGTCTAAATGAGAGAAGTGGCCTAGAAGGAACAAAAAAGCGCCTTAGAATGGGTTCAACAAAATGGCCATTCTAGTTTTTAAAAGAAACATGTTTACAAAATAGTAAGGTTAAACGGACTTCGCGACCTAAAACCCTGGAAATATACATAAATATGAGGTCATGCGCTGAAGACGCATCTGTAGTGCAAAAAATTAAAAGAGAAACACTAACAATACAAAGAAAACGGAAAAAGAGTCTCGCAAGACAAACGGAAACATGGCCACTAACACCACTCATACATGAAGCACATGTCAATCATGCCATCTGATGCTATATGCAAGAGAGAAAATATAACAGAAAACATGGAAACCTACTAAAATCAACTGGACTCCAACTATTAGTTGTGAAAAGGTAAAATGATGAAGTGTGTTCGGGTCGAGAAGACGACCGCCAGACAACCAACGCGGTGGACCGCAGTGTTTCTGTTTTTAGCTGGCGACATTTACCGGAAGCTATGGCTCACCGATAGAAAGCAACGGCAAGTTAGCGGATGCTCTTAAATCCGTATGCTACGAGCAGCTTTACCTAGAGGAGCTGGCCAATTTGCTTAAACAATGGAATAAACAAAGGGCCATTAACCTCCAGAAGATAAAAACGGACGCACAGCAATATAAAATAGCAGCTGTGATTGCAGACAGCATGGAAAAGTGCTTTCTCTATATTGTGCGCTGCCACAAGTTCCGTAGATTGCACTAAGAAAACAAAGCCTGGGTAGAAAAAGCCAATTCCAATATCACAGCAGCGCTCCCGCTAGTGATATCAGAGCACATTGGCGTTCTAAAGGCGACAAAGGGTTTAGCAAAAACGACGCTCAAAATCGAGGCAAACAGCGTACACGGAAACGACGGAAATACCAACAAGATCCGAATACAACTTGGGACGGCAGAAGGCACCACAGAGTTGTGCGACAAAGTAAGTAAGGTTACAGAGATAAGCAGCCAACACACGGCGATCAAAGTGCGCAGTGTAAAAGAAGTCAAGTTAACACACCGAAAGCAGGTAATCAAAAATATCATCAAGCAACGTATAACGCTAGGTATTCTAACCTCCTGCAACAGCGTAGCCGGCTATACTTCAACCTTCGCAACAGCCATAAACGCCTGAGATGGAACAATTAGTTTAGCCTTAACAGGTGTAAAACCGCCGACAAAACCACAATATACAGGCACGTCCATAGCCCTATTTCATCACCACGACCCAGACAAAGACCGCCAGCAGCAAACCTTAACCACGTCAAGCGACCTCGACGACAAAAACCTGCAGCATCACCTGTGCAAAGCCCTGAAAGCAAAGTCAGTCACGGTTAACACATCTACAGGTCTAAGCAGAGAGTCACTGAAAGACGATGAAAAACTGCGGGCGGATGTTCGAAACTGCGTTCCAGCACTAAATGGCGTCAAAGATACCAAAAATGACGAGTACAACAAGGTGGCTGTCGACTTCATCAAATCTGGCTACGGCGCCGACACAAACAAATTCGTATAGAGTATTCAAACACCACTCAGAACAATGAGGGCAGATGTCCGCACCGCCAGCCAAACAGAAAGGAAAAAATCAACAAAATAGCAACAAAAAAAACAAAAGTGGCGCTAAGTGATTCCGAGGGAGTAAGAAACACAAAGTAAAAGTGAACATGCAGCAACAGCGGATCAAAAAAATCAGAATAAAAATGCAAGGATAAACCACAAAGTAAGTTCAAAAACGAAGATAGATGTGAACTTAAGGGAGTAAAGTGCAAAGCTAAAGTGACTACAACAGCAACGACAAGCACAAACACTACAGGAAACAATTCAGTTATGATTAATGCACCTCTTTTTCTTCATTTTTCTCCTATAACTAAGATATAAAGGATTATTGCTTACTTTTAAGAAATTTCTAAAATTTTTATTTTTAGAGAATTTGATAAAATTTCTATATTTAAACACTTTTTGCTAAAAATGAAAAAAATATTGAAAACCTCCTAAATATGAAAAATTTTTAGAGTTTGAAAATTTATAAACTTTCACTATAATATGCATGATAGTGCTGTATCTTTTTGAAGCAAAAGAATAATTGAAAATAAAAATAAGCGCTATTATGAAATTTTATATTTGGTTTATTTATAAATATTGTTTTGAGTTAAAATAATAGTGATAATGATGATAATAATAATAGGAGAGTGTTG
>NW_027123221.1:6307-6863 GCF_001457755.1 Trypanosoma equiperdum
TATGAATATTATAATAAGAATGGAGAAGACTTAATGCATGAACACAATACATGAATTTAAAAATGTGGTAAGATGTAATGAGATTACGTATCTGTGGAAGAACGAGTGGAAGTGAGCAGTAGTATTATTTTAAAGGAACATGCAGAGGCTGGTGGATCAAACGCGGGTTCCAGCGACGAAAGTAACAACGATGATTATACGAAAGAATATGAAGGCCGAAGCCATGGAGAGAACAAACACGAAAGAAGTAACAAATGTAGTTATTGCGTTTTACGCTGCTACATCGAAAGAAAGTGCTTGACTAAAGTGCAAGGGAAAATAAGAGACAAAAGAACAAGAAAGCACGTATATTAATCAGTGAGTTATCTCTATTGAGTGGATAGAATCGATGCCAATACCACATTAACTCCGTATTGGTATACTGGGGGTCACTACGACATTTAAAGAAGTGAGTAATTAACATAATTTTTTTGCTGATACAAAAATAACGGAGTCATACTAATATAGTAAAAGAAGCAACAAAGCACTTTTTTAACCTTAATTGATGAACCTTAGC
>NW_027123221.1:6873-8311 GCF_001457755.1 Trypanosoma equiperdum
TAGTTCACAAAAAAAACAACATCACAACTTGATCATTTTAAGGAAAAATGCAGGCTGAGAAGTAACGAAAGATAGTAGAGAGTGAGGGCTGTAAATGATAGGTATTTTAGATAAAAATATAGACTAACTTGTTTTGGATATATAAAGTAGAGATTCCTTAACTAAACTGAATACGTTACTACAAAGATTGTGAAAGCAACAACAGGATAGAATCTCTACCATAAAAACATCTAAATAAAGACAGCAAAAGCGATTCAACAACTATAATTGTAAAAATACAAAAAGCAGCCACAAGATGTCACAGGCAAAATCTCTACAGAACAGTTCGGCCATAGTGAAGAAGCGGCTACGCATAATAGATAATCCTAGTAGCGATTGCCTAACTGTCGGAAAACCAAGCAAACACTGTGGATCACAAGCAAAAAATTAGCAATACCCAACCGCACTAGAAGCGCAGCTCCAATGTCAGCATGTTTATCTGTAACTGTTACAGCAACCATTCTGAAAAAAGAAATATAGGGAATGGCAAAACTGACTTTAAATGGTTTTATAAAGTTGTTAGAAGCATGTTTCTTATAAGAAAATCTTGAACCAATACAAAAGACCTTAATAATCAACTATCTGTATATCTAAAGATCCCGAACAACGCGACGCACCAGCAACGAGAGCCGCCGCACCGGAACAGACAAACACGTGTAGAGAAACAACGCGGCGCACGCACTATTGTTTGATCCAATGACAGACCAACTGGAACCACTGTGAAAAATGCGCAACGTCAACAGGATAGTTAGCCAACTAACCTACCACCGAACAACGTCTAAAAAAAAGTCCTTGACAACCCTCATCTTGAAAAAAAAGAAGAAGCAATGCAGAACCTAGCCACAGCAGTATTGTTTGTCCTACCATTTCTTTACAGCACAGAACAAGCTGCTGGCTCGACAAAAGCTAATGCGGTGTGCAAAAACGCCTGCGGCTGCAAATCAAGGCTGCTTCGGCGGTTAGAGCTTTACACAAGAAAGTAAACCGATGGCATAAACAATGAGCGCGCAAATAGCAAAACCCACTCAAAACTCGTCGTCGCGGCGCTGGCAGCTGAACCTTCAATGAGGAAGAAGATCTTACCTTTACTAGGGGCAGTGACAGACATTCTTGATATTTGTCGGAGAGAACTGGCAACAGTGAGACCCCTTGTGCAAACGGCAATGGCAAAAGTCGTAGAAGCGACAGGAGTCTACAATGTACTCGCCATGCTGGAAAGTGGCCTAGGCGGAGCAAAAATTTAATTTGGAGGAAGCGACCTCAAGCTCACAAAATCCAAGTTTACAGGCAAAAGCCTGGAAGCAATAACCGACAGCAAATGCCGTAAAGAAGGCGCAGACGAAACATGGATCCAAATAGACTTCTAACACGAAGACACCGAACCGGAACCAGCAAAGCT
>NW_027123221.1:8350-8534 GCF_001457755.1 Trypanosoma equiperdum
GACGAAAAAAACGATACACAGCAGCGCTGTAGATTTTATCGGCGAAAACGCAACTGCCGTGCACAGTGCGCTCAAGGCAATAGGAGAAGCAGCAGCGACAACACCATGCAGGGAACTCATAAAAGATTTAAATGCTGTCAGATCTAGCCCCGAATTCAAGCTAATGGTAATCAAAGCGTTAGTA
>NW_027123221.1:8544-8638 GCF_001457755.1 Trypanosoma equiperdum
GCACCGCAGTGGACACAAACACACACCTAACACTCGGTTTAACCTTTAGTGGGGCGAGCAAAGACGACAGCAACACCTGGAACACGGCAACGAA
>NW_027124149.1:0-955 GCF_001457755.1 Trypanosoma equiperdum
GTCCCCCAAGGAAATTATCAACACACACAATAAGGTGCATGTTTACTTATTATCTTTTTAATGCATCTATTATGCACATGCAATCCATATAGTCAAATGACCTCGCATAATCTATGAATACCACAGCAGTTTTCTCTCCTGTTACTATATGAGTCATGGATTGTGTGAGTGTCACTATGGTGCCTAACGCAGACCATTCTAGACGAAAAGCGAATTGCTGTAGTTGTAGCTTACATTCTACTGCGTTTCGCATGCGTTGCGCCACAATCCTCTTCATGAGCTTATAGAGGGTGCTAGTGAGCGTGTGATCGGTCGGAACGATGACATACACTTGGCCGGTTTGTTTTTTTTGAGTAGTGGGACAATAACGCCATGCTTCTACTTCTCCGGCACCCTGTGTTTCTGTAGGGCACAGTTGAAGAGCTGTATGACACATTACTTGCTGCAGCGTCCTAATTGCTTTAACTGTTCACAATGTATATCTTCCTTACCAAGGGCAGTGACTGAAGAGAGATCCTTCAGTGCTGTCCCAAGTGCTGCCATTACCATCGGTGCGAATTCTCCGCTCACTCGATAAGGCGTACTCATGGAAGGAGCATCTGGTGTGTTTGTCGACCGCTTTCTGTACATTTGTACTAGCTTATTAGCTTGCTGTCTGCGTGTTAGAGGGTGGTCATTCACTACCAGAACCGGAGATGTCAATGGTCTCGGCGCATATATTGACTCAACTAAATTCTAACTTTTTGTATCGGCCACTAACATCTTCGACAAATTTTCCTTCCAATGTTGTAGGGACTTTTCAGTGAGAAACTTCCCTCTTTTGTATGTAAGGGCATCTCTGTGCTTCTCATTTGTGCAATCCCTTACCTTTGTGTCCATTTGGGTTATTCCTCGTGTGAAGAACGGGGGCGATACTCCCTTACCTTTCGGTATTGTTTCCTTTGTTGCTGTGCGA
>NW_027124149.1:965-1788 GCF_001457755.1 Trypanosoma equiperdum
ATCTTCATAGTTAAACCATACACTTTTCTAAACTCTCACCAATTTGATTTGTTTCAAGCATACAACGCCCTTCGTGGCTTTGTGATAGCAATCGTTTCAACACCTATGCCAATACAAACCTCAAAAGTTATCCAGTAGTGGCCACTATCTTGACTTAGGCCTGCCTCCCATCTTGTAACTTCGCAGTTTCTGTACATTATAATGTCAGCAGACGTCGTGGTTGCCGTGTGAGGAATTATTCTCGTTGGCATGCCATCATTTGCAATTTTGATATCATTTTGTAAACACAAGTATACAATGCATTCTCCTGCTGTATCATTTGGGTGAAGCGACTCCCTTAACTTATGATGAGCTTTTGTATCGAAACCTATCGCCAGTAGTCTGGTTGAGCTTTCAAGGCTCTCAGCAGTGGTTGTAGTGACATTTTTCTTCCGTGGGAAGTAAGATGATTTTATAGTTAACATTAAATCAGCTGAAAATATCAGTGTTTCCGAGACTCCTTCTGGCAGACCCTCCTCCTTTGGGCACTGGATAGCTTCCACGCCATCTTTTACTAAAATGATACCACACCACCATGTGGAGAATGTGCCAGCCCCATGTTTTGGCAAAAACTGATGTTCAATGCGAAGCACTCTTCTGCTGCCAAGTGAGTTTCCTGCAATAGACAGAAGCCTACCATATCCTCGTGGAGCCTCTTCTCTAAGGCTGTCCGCTTTGCCCTGGAGAAATCCCCAGAATTCCACTGGACCCCACGAAACATGGGACAGGGATTCTACTCCACATCACCGGCAAACAGCATCTTAGTGCGGATGATACTGCTGAT
>NW_027123273.1:0-1980 GCF_001457755.1 Trypanosoma equiperdum
AGCTCTGCTTTCGACTCTACTCGTAGTCTGGTCCCATCTTTTCCTCTCCATTAATAATATTCTTCCTTCACGGTCTTTTTCATCCCTTTACTGCCACAAAAACCTTTTCGTTTTTCAAGTACTTCGCTTTTAGCAGTGGATCTCTTCTTACTACCATTTTTATTTACTTAACAGAAAATGAACATTAACAACCCTCTAATTATTGTTATCATTGTTATTGCCGTATTGCCATAACGATCCTGATTAATATTTATAAAATAAACAATACAAACAATATAAAGAAAATTATAATAGCACTCATTTCTCTTATAGAAATACTTTTTTCCCTTATTATTTTCTGTACCTCCTGTTCCTGTTTTAGTTTTGCATTTGTTACCATCCGTGGCCTTTTCATTATAGTCGCAGTGGCTGCTTGGACATTCTTCAGGCGTTTTGTTTTGAGGGGTGCATTTTGCTTCTGTTGAAAACGTCTTTGAGTTAAAATCTGGTTTTGGTTGCCCTGCTGTTTCGCTGTGCTGTGGCGCTGTTATGTTTAAGTCTTCCGCTGCTTGCTTTAAGACTTTAAGCTCTAGCTTCAGTGTTTCCAGAAATTTCGCGTTCTCTGCGATGTTGTCAGCTGCCACTGCTGCTTTTTTTGCTGCCTGAAGCTATTCTATTACTGGCTTCTTGGGGCTGCTGGCCGCTGTTTTGTATATTACGCATATTCCTGCGGCTGCAGCGCTTGAGCCGCTGCATCCAGTGTTGCCGCTGCCATCGAGGTGGCCTAGAACGAAGATTTTTTTTGCGTTGCTTCCTCGTATCCCGCCTATCTTTGTGTAAAAAGCGGCCAGCGCAGTGTTCAGGTTCGCTGTATTGAGTTGCTGCACTGGGGCGTAGTGCTCGCATTTCTCTGAAAGGTGTTTGAACAATGTTGCTGCTGACTTCGCGTTGGCCCACGATGTTACTTCCGGTTTGTCGCAGTCTGGGCAGCAGACGTTGGCCGGTTGGTTCTGGGTTGCCGGCAAGCAAAGGCAGGTCAGGTCTCGGCGGATGCTTGAGCCCGCTTTGCTCTGTGCGTTGTCAGCACTTCCGCAGGTGTTTTCGCGTGTCCCCACGGCGTCGTCCGTGTTTTGTTGTTCCTTGTCGACGCCTCCGTAAAGCGCCTTCTTAAGTTCGGTGTCGTATGCAAGGTCTTCGGCTGCGTACTTGCCTAGCGCTTCATTGTTTCGGATGCTGAAGGCGGTTTCCGCTATTGACCTTAGCCTCGCTTTTACATAGAGAGGAAGGTTTTTTCCCCCAAAGCTATCGAAAGCCGCCTTGTTACTTTCGTATTTCTGTTTGGCAGCCGCCCAGAAATCATAGTATCTTGCCCATAAGTCTATTGTCAGCTTGTCCTTTGGTTTTTTGCTTTCTTCTAGGTTTGCCCACTTTTTCCCTGCGTCGATCGTTGTTGTAAAATCGTCTGGCGCCGCTGTCAGGTTCAGTGCACCAATGTGCTCCGCCATGGTGGTGACTTCGTCGATTGCTTGCGGGCGCTTTGGCTTGTTCTTAAGCATATTGATGATATTGCACATTATTGCGTAAGCATCGCTGTTTTGGCCGGTTACCGTGTCGCCGTTTGTAGTGCGCGTTGCCAGAAGGACAAACAGAAATGCCAGTGCAATTTGAAACTTTCGAGAAGTAATTGCCATTGCCCTGGAGTACTTGAAGCAAAGAAAAGTAAGAAATTGGGTTGTCTGTTCTTCTCTCCTTTTGTATCATGTAGTGGTGTTTCCGGTACACATTGGTTTTGATTGGAAGTTCCCTGCTAAAACGGGTATGCCGCTATTTCGTGTGGACTCAAATATTCCTGGATTATTGCTGGCGCAGTTCCTTACATCTTCTTTGATCTAAACGAAGCCCCTTTTTTTACCCGCCTCACCACAAATTTTTTCATATTCAACAGCCCACTTCTTTTCACCTATGTTTGAAGTTTAAGTTTCCAAAACATTTTGGTACCAA
>NW_027123273.1:1990-2436 GCF_001457755.1 Trypanosoma equiperdum
CCAGTTGTCCTGGAAAGCAGATAAATGGAGAATATGCAAACTACCCGCTACTTGGAATAGAAAAGAGCCTCTTCTCACAATCTAACCCAATCATTCCTCTTGGCAAAAGAAATCTTTGTCCAACAGCTTCTTCCTGAATTGCACTCCATATTAACAACGGTTTGTAGATACTTTGTTACTAACACTATTTGTTGCTTCCTTTTAATAACTCTTAAAATGCATATTTAAACCTTCTAAATGACCAAACTCGAGCTTTTAAGTTTTCACCACTAAGATAAGGTTTTCCACTAAGATATGTTTTCGGAAAATGTTGTAATTTTTAACCATCTTCTTTTTTGTGCCCCAAATGAAAAAAGAATAACATCTTTTCACATGTTTTATTTGCATATCCTCTTCACTGAAACTTTCCTCCACTTTCTGCAGTATTTTGTATAAAATATTCTACA
>NW_027123610.1:0-4616 GCF_001457755.1 Trypanosoma equiperdum
ATAAATATATATATATATACGTGCATGTATATCCACAGCCTGATGTCTCCCGGTGTGTAACATAGGTTGAAAAAAGAAAGAGAAAATAACCACATTTTTTTTCTGCTCTGCTGTGTGGGTGCCCACACAACGAGTTCGCATCGAGGGACACCGTTGTATTCGTTTTATTTCTCGGCACTTGATCTTCCTTTGCTCCGGCCACTGATTCGTTTCTCTTCCCTTCTCTTTTCTTCTTTTCTCCTTTTTGTAACACTATAACGCTGTACATTCTTTTGATGTCTCTCTAGTGAGTTCACATGCTAAACTACACTTACGTGGAGAAGGGTGTAACTGCCCCGTTATCATGTGATGTTTCATCGAAGAGTCAGCTTAGTAGTAGTAGCGCGGACGGCCTTCAGTGTGTTATGGACGCATCAGCGGGAAATGGAGACTGTTCGAGAGTCTTCGTGGAGGCACCAACGTGTCGTAGTGGACCCCCGGCACTTATAGGCGGTCCCATACCAAGTTTTCAGAAACATCAACCGCAACAGAAACAACCATCGCAATCGCAGCGCCCATGGCTAATGAAAATTGCTCAAAGGGCCCCGTGCGTTGCCGCATCGCCGGGGTCCGCTGAGTCCTCAATGGTATCTGGTCAGCAGGTACATCGGTGGGGTCAATTTGGGGAAGGTCCGCGCCCGGTGCCGCAGCCGCCACAACCGCTTCCCCTTCCAGATGCAACTTCGTTTGTGGATATGTCAATGGAAAATTGTGTGCAAAATCCTTCTCAGCAGCGGGTGGGTCCGTTCCATCAGGTTCCTCCATTTGTTGGTATGCCCCCACCAGGTTGTGGAGGGTTGGTTCCACCGCTTTTGGCGCCGGCCATGTTAGGTACAAGTGGCAATGGTCACAACCACCAGTGGCGATCAACCCCGCGTCATTACGGCTACCTGTCACGATCAGCCCCAACTGCCATAGCAACTGGTCCTTCCACCAACGATGACGCCTACATATACCACCAAATTCGTCAGCAGATGGATGAGCAGAACCGCTATAGAGAGCACCAGCAGCAGCAGCAACATCGTTATCATCAACCACACCAGGTCTATCACAATTTTCACCACAATAGTCACCACCAACAGTGTTTTGGGGGCACAATAAATCCATCTCCTCCAACGTTCTTCTACGGGGAAGCTCCACGCACCGACGAGCGTGTGATGCTTCCCTCGGACTCCGCGGTGAGTGGAGGTAATAAGGGCATCATTCCATCATACGTTGACGGGAGGAGGTGTGATACTGGTGACGGCTCCACTTCTAGGGAAACTCCTCCTTTTTTCGTTGAGGGAAGCATGCGGGGACCAGGGGTTGGTCAGGAGGATTGTTCTGATGCTCTGGATCGAAGTGTGGAAACAGAAAAAAGTGTTGCGGGCCCACCTGGAGATTCTAGGTATCTGAATGAAAGAAGAAATAGTCATGGTAAAAATTCCAACGACGGAAGCAGGGAAAACAATAGGACGTTTGGGGGGACAAAACATTGTTCGCTGGACGAAGGTGGTCACCGGGGACTTCCCCTACACCCAAACGACGCTGGGAAACGGTGTAACCAAAATGCATGTCAATATAAGAGTGATGGTTTGTTCCCTCTGGGTGAAAACGGCGGACAGGGTGAGTCATATGCCTCTACCAAGATAAACACTACGGAGAAAACTAACAAGTTACCTGGGAAGGTAGATGAACAGGGAGCCGCAGGGTGCGAAGTTACTGCTGGGCAAAAAACAAGTCAAACCGATCAAGGGAAACCGAAGGCAAGGGAGGGAAATCTATGTATCTCTTGCAATCAAGAGTTGAAACCACCAGCGCTAACAATGCTTGGTGATCACGGTCACGACACGGAAATGTTGCACAATCAGAGGCAGCCGTATGGGGAGCCAACAAACCTATTCGGACATACGCCGACGGGTGTGTCTCCCACTTGTGGGCCTCCCGCAGCAGAAGCATTGGGGACGAAGCATCACCAAGGATGCTCACACAAGTCTCCGACAGCACACCGAGCATCGCAGTGGGAACCCGTACCCCCTAAAGATTTGCAGCACTATCGGTCAAATATAGCAGTGGGCATCGCTTATCAGGGTGGTTACTCCTGCACAGAATCATGTGCGAGTGGTGAGCGGTCGGGCCCCGTCCTGCTTGCTGGTGGAGGGGGCCACGAAACGGTGAGGAGTGTTGCGGGTAATTACATGTGGAAGTCACCTACTTCTCAACACCGGCGGCAACCGTTAGAGGGAAGCCCCACACAAATGTCGGGGTTGACATGTGGGGATGGGGGCGGGAGGGCTACAGCCCAGACACCAAGCAGTGCAAGCCCGTGGAGTCACGCGCGGGCACCAGGCCACGCCCGACATTTGCCACTCCACCCTCCGATGTATGAGCAACATGGAGCACTGGAGGATCTCTTTGATGAGGGGGGTGCCGACATCCCATTTGAACCGCAAGTTTACGGGAATATCGTTTCATTTGTCTGTGCTGTTTCTCCCATCCTTTTAGCCACCCGCCTTGTCGAGTCGCCTACTGCATCACCAAAAAGTGCAACACCCGGCAATGAGGAACGCACGCCATCTCGAGGAGGTCACCCTCCAACGTTTGTTGAACCCTTAATCCCTCTGCGTTGTATATGGGAGTCGCTGGACATGCCATTTGCCTGCGCGGTTCGGCTAGCGCAACCGGTTCCCCTCACGCCGATGCGATTTCCGCAGGAAACCGTGGTGTATAGTCCGTTTCTTAGTGGTTTTCGGCTTCGTTTTCTTGAATCGTCCGCTACCTACGCGGAACTGAAGGCTATGCAGTCGAGATCGGGGGACGATTCCTGTAACGCCTTCCAACGACGGCCAGCTAGCGGCCGCACTTCACCGACGTGCGTCTGCACCGGGGAAAGTGGCCAAGGGGATACTGACCATGAGCCCCCGCTTGCGTGCACCTACCCTGCTATAACAAAATCGGCAACTGGTAAGGATTGTGCCACACCTAGGGGATCAGTAGAAACAGCTTCGACGGTACGTGACGGATCAGAAGAGATGGATGATAGCTCCGGTGTGGGGTGGCTCACGTGGGGTGCCGCGGAACGCCCTGACCAACGAAGCCTTGTGTTAGAGCAAGTGCGTGATCTTGCCGCGCAGGATCCACGCTATTCCGTACTTCTTACTGCTAACGTCACAGAACTTGATTACCAGTCATGGATTGCTGTGCTCTGGAGGCCTGTGTTCGATCAAAACCACTGTGCCAAGCACAATTGCGGCAGTTTCATTGTTTATTATGCACCGCGGCCGCCACGTCATGAGATCGCGCCGTTATCACAGTCTTCGAGTGCTCTTGAATGCATGAACAAGAGCTGGATGAGTCCCGTTTTTCGTGCTGACCGAGCAGCCTTACGGTGGGATATGTGGGCCCCGTCACGGCGGGAAGTGTCAGTGGCAGAGCAAACAACAGCACAGACACCGAAATCAGCGTCTCCAGGTTGCACCGCACCCCTTTCGCCAGCCTTATCACCCTCCGTAGCCGCTGGTGGTATTGCTGCGGGGGGTTCGGCCGTCGTCTCAAATTTCGAGAAGCCTGTGGATTTGAATGGCAGCAGCGCGGATGCAGCGGCTGCCCGTGAAGCCTCCATTACAAGTGGTGTGGCTCACGAGACGACACATACAAGTCCATCGCTCTCCTTTGTGGATTCAACCACCAACACTGCTTCCCTCGGTTCCCACTGCGGTCCAACTTTACAATCTGCGGATCAACCATTCTACGCACGTATTCCAGTTGTTGGTATCATCCCTAATCGATGTCGTGCTGATGTTTGGTTTATGCCGTGCTTTAGGGACGGTGTACCTGACCCTGGACACCGCAGGGATATGGGTGCTACCGGTGTTCCTCCTTGCGGGTATTATTGCGCTCCATTGTTTTTGCTTACCGCAGCCCTGCAGCTTATGTCATGGAATGCTGTGGAGGAGTACGAGCGGCAACTTGCCAAAAAGGTTGCCCTGCACGGTGGTGGTGGTGGTGACTCTTCTGGCTTGGGAACGGAAGGCAGTGCGTCTGCCTCTGTGAATGGAGGCGGGCCCCCATCGGGTAACGCTGTTGCGGCGGGAGTTTCCTCATTTCGTGCCGCGCAGGATGAAAAACCATCGGGTGTCAAATTGTTGATTGATGCGGCGAAATATTACCGACAGTACCGCGAGAGCGCACACACTGACGCGCAAGCGGGCACACCAACGCCGAAATTGAACTTGTCAGGGCAGGAAGCAGGCGAAGTTAATGGCCGGTGCCGCACAATATCCCCTTCGGTAGCATCTAACATATCTTCCACGCCATTCACTGAACCTGGTGCCGTTGTTGGTGGATTACCAGACTTTTACCAGTGGGCGCAGTTCGATGGTCCCTTGTTGAAGTTTGCTGAGCGCTACGTATGAGAAAGTTAGTGAAGAGGAAAGAGGGAAGGGGAGGTACCTTATAATCTTGTTCAACCATTAAGGTAATCTATTGATTGAAGTAGGTATGTATAACTGTTGTTTTCCCCTTCGTTTGGTGTACTTTGTTTGGATATTCGGGAAGGGAGATGTCGACATCCACTTATTTTTTTCCATGCCCCCCCC
>NW_027123610.1:4626-5928 GCF_001457755.1 Trypanosoma equiperdum
ACCACCTTTTTCCTTATCTTCGTCAAATGTGCGCACAGCAGCTGTACCCTATAGGAGCACTTCTTGTTATACAACCTTTACTTTTTATTTTGTCCAGCAGCTGAATGACTGCTTCCTCCCTTCTTTTTTGTCCGTTTGTTTGTTTTTCCCCTTCACTTCAACTTCACTTTACTTTACCGCCACCGCTGCCCCCGGTGTCTCACTGTTTTTTGTCGGCTCGTGTAAGTATTGCTGTTTGATTCGGTGCAAAAAGGGAATTGGAGTAGGAGCGAAGGAGTGAAAACGAATAGGAGTGCGTCTTTTTGTTGCTGTTTGTAATCACGAGGATAAGGTGAAAGGCTCTTTGGAGCATCTGATGTGGTTGTATTAGAGTGTGGTGTGTGTGTGTGGGGGGGTTGAAGGTTTGTGTGTCGTGTGAGTGAAAAGATGATGGTGATAAAGTTGAAAAACCGAAGATAATGATAATGATGGTGTGGGTGTGGGACGGAGAAGGTTGTAGACTGTTATAAGAGGTGAAAAAATGACTTGTTGCCCGAAGGGAGTTTATTTTTATCCCTGTTCCACTTTATCTATGTGCGTCAGAAGCGAAGCAACACAGGGAGGATAAAAACGGTTCATGGGGCTGGGTATTGATGGCGTAACTGAGCATGTTACGAGACGGTGAGGGTAGCGGTGCCGTCAGCGGGTTGCATGGGATCAATATAGACCCCGTTATAATTGTAGAATGTACATGCGCTTGAGTGCTTAAAAATATGAGTGAGAACGAGGGAAATAGTTTGACTTCCACCGTTTTTGTTTGTGTGGTTCTAGGGAGTTTGGAGGGGACTATATATATATATATATATATATACCTTTGTTCTACTGCTTTTTGCAGTTGTTGTCGCTCTTCCCTCTTTTCACGACACACTTCTGAATGTCGGCTGTTTTTCCTTCTCTCCTCGCTTCCTCTCCCCTTTTTTGTTGTTGCTTTCCCTTGTACTCAGTGGGCAAGCAAGCGAATGCAATGCAAATGATTCCGCCCACTTCACCTACATTTATCGTTGCCATGAAATTTTCTTTTTAAATTCACTGGCATCCTTCTTTTCTTTGGCCTTTTTGTGGTCCACAACAACACTAATCGAAGGAGGTCGATGGTCGAAGCACATTTACGGTTTTTTCTCGCCTTCTCTTTTTCTCTTTCCTTTCCTACTCTGTTTGTGGTGGCTTAGCTACTGATTGTTGCCAGTGTCTCTTTCCTTATCGGCGTACACATGCTTTGATGCACAGGTGTCGTGTTATTTGTATATATATATATATATATAT
>NW_027123610.1:5941-20323 GCF_001457755.1 Trypanosoma equiperdum
AATGAGTGTTTCGTTTTGTTTTACGTTACTATGTTTTCTTCCCATCTTTCTTGTGTTAACCCTTCTATTATACTTCTTCAGGACTCGTTGTTTTTCTTGCATCTGGCGTACCAGACTCACTTCTCCTTTCATCTTTCTTCTGTTGTGCCGCATTTTTTCCATTTAATTTCTGCGATTTGACAATACATTAAATGAGAAACGAAAGGACTCTCGCAGCAAGTGATATATTCGTTTTTGTGTGTGTTTTTGTGACCCTCTTTGTGACATTGCGTTGTGGTCACATAAGAAACCCTTTTTTTTTAGCAGGATTAGGTACAGAAAGGGAGGTGTTGGAGTGACACGTCGGTAGTGGTAAAACTGCTCTTGTCTATTACTTCCTCGGACTCAGGCACGATCGCTTAATAGCGCGTCGTACAAACATAACTTTCGCAAGATACTGTAATGCTTCGGTGGACCGGAGGCAGTAAGGCGCGAGCAACGGTTCAAAGAGGCCTTGCTCCCAGTAGCAACACCACTAGTACTGGTTTTCAAGACGCAGGCGATGACCATAATCAAATCGGTTCTATTCGTCACAGCGACCCTGCAATGCGCGTGAGTGAAGGTGGTATTAACAATGTTAATAGAAGTAACAGTGGTATTCGGTTGGGGAGAAATAAGGCTGAAGGGTCGTCAAGGATCCCGAGGCGCGCCCGCCGTTCCACTCGTCGCCCAACTGGATTAACCTCAAGCGGAGGAAGTAGCAGTCGTGGGGTCGACTGCGTGGCATTGGACTGGTCAGTGAAGGCAGCAACTGAGCTGCGGTCGCCACGTGCGGAAACTACCACCGATGCTGTTGGGCACGAGTCCACAACGCCTCCCACATTGAAGGATGAATCAACGAGTGAGGGAAATATCGCTGACGGTGGCGGAACTGACAAAACACACCGCGTGGATGTTGCGCGGCAGCAGGGAAGCAAACTGCCTCTACCCTCCAGCCAGCACGAGGGGCCTCCCATCACTACCAGTTCGCTCTTCACGGGAAGGGGGTTTCCTTCTTCTATAATAAACGGTGGTAGTCGATATATACCTTGTGAAGAGTCAAGTGGCATGCGAAGCGGTGGTATCTTGTTACCATCGCAACATAACAGGGATCGGTCGTGGTTTGGTGTGCCTAACGGTACTGGCAGTCACCCTTTTGTACCGCGGATGTCAGACGACATGTACGTTGATGTGCTGGATGTCAATTTTTACCATCGCACTCCCTTTGTGCCCTCGTACACGTTCCAAGCGGTACCCGAAGAATCTGAGTGGTTTGTGGATGAATCAATAACGGCGCATTCCCCTAACAGTGATATTTCTGTTGAGTCTCCTAACGGAATGCCAAAGGATATGACTACATGTAATATCCATAATAGTCGGATCTTGCCTCCGCATGAAACAATGGGAGCGTGGGCAACCGATTCGCCTCGGACATACTCGGGGTGCGTTGCTTCGGGGTCACCGTCTTTTTCTCTGCCGGCCGAAGCGAGAGGAGGGATGTCACGGTGGTCGTCAGCGTGGTTTGGACCTTTGGAAACGGTGAGCTCGATAATCGAGAATGCAAAAGAGGGACCTGCGCCTGAGACCGAAGGTAAATCGTCACAAACTTCTTTGTTAGACTCTTGTAGCGGTGGATGCCTGCAAGTTTCCCCAGTGGATGACGACCGGGCTGTGACTGTCATCTGCCCTGTTTCACAAGAGTCGGGGAGATCGCGGGAAGGGTCGATTGATCAACGAAATGCCAAAACACCTTCCCTAATGCAAGGTTTGGACAGGACCAACAGAACCGGGAGACGGCGCCAACGAAGAGCCATAAACTTCGCTGGTGACGTTCCTTCCGCCAGGTACTCGTCGTTTCGTCAGCGGTCACGGTAGGATATGCACAGTGAGGTGGGTTGTACACGCCGTCATGCTTTTTGTATAGGTAGTTGAGAGGTTTGCGTGAACGTTTGGTTAAGAAAGTTGCCAACCAAACGGATGTGTGTTGGTTGCTGTAAGGCGGGTCACGGATAGAAACGATTCCGCAACCATAAATGTCTCAGTGTATTTCTATGGGGATATAGAACTACACAGGCACCATTGTTCAATCTCCCACACATACACACCATCTTGCGTGTATGAGGGTTGATACAGATTTCAATTTCCCTTCCCCTTTCGATTTTCCCTCACTGCTTTCCTCAATTTCATGTTGTGTATTGTTATTTCCATTTATGCTTCCATAAAAAATACAGAATTTATTTTACTTTTCTCTCTTTCGCGCCTTCCTCCCCCGTTCCTCCTTTTTTTTTCGTACCCTTTGGTATAGTCTTCCTTCGGGGTTGTCGGCATCCCAGCCGAGGTGCGGTGATGCTTTTTTTTTTTTATTATTCTTTTTGCTGTTGTAATTCTCATCCTTTTTTCTCAGTGACTGCCTTTGGGGAGGATGGACTTTGCTCTGTTGCTTTGTTTTCGTTCGTTTATTCCTACTTAGTGCATTTTAATATAAATATATCTGTATTTAACTATACCATGCTCATTTTTGCGCCACAATGTATCCATAGTTTTAGTAATGCCCCCTTTTCACGCTTTAAAAAAAAATAATACCTCCTGTTCGTTCGTCGCTTTTGTAAGTATTATCCATAGTCACCACATTGTTATTTTTATTATTTTTATTTTCGTAACTGCCTCTTTCATTTCATTTACTAAACTTGCCAAGTGGAATGGGTGCGTTGATGCACCTTTTAGTGGGAGAAAGAAAAAAGAGTAAGAAAAAATATGGTGATCTAGCGTCACAGTCTATTATGCCGGGTCGTTGATGTATACTACACTTTTTCCACCTGTGTCTTTTTTTGTCTTTTTCTGTTTTTCCCTCTGCTACGCTTCCCATCCTCTTTCTCGTCGTTTGGTACTACTAGTTTTCCGAGGCTGGTGAGTCACATACGCACACGCAGTCACTTGCTCCCGTTTCTGTTTTTTCCCCCTTTCTATACTCCTTGTGCTGCTACATCTATTTTGTATCTAGGGGGGGGGGGGTAGAAACTTATAAGCGGTGCCGAACGACTTGGGACAGGAGGGTCGCATACGGCAACTTTGCCTTAATTTGAGGCCCAACGCCTTTTCTTTATATATTTGTAGACGCATTTACTAACAGCAGGTTATGGGTTCCAGTATGTCTTGTCTGGAAGTGGGGAGCGATAGCAGGTGTTTCGGTCTCCCGACACCCGTAATGGCGGCGCTTGTAGCTGGAGCAGGGGGTTTGTTGTTCCTCTTATATAAGGTATACCGTTGCCAAACACGAAAGGTCTGTCGTCGCACGCCGGTTTTACAGAGTGTTAATATTGCTGTAAACCAGCCAGAGTTAGCCGTGAAGAAGGCTGCTGAACACATAATGAAGGGGGAAATCACCACGGTTGGGCAGTTGGTGTTCTTCTTCCGTGGCGGGGAGGAGAAAGCGATTAGAATTAATCGTAAGCTCTTCGAGTGCCTGCAGGAGGCGTTCCCGGTGGGGACTGCCGACCAACCACCTGCGGATGGTGCAAATGGTGCAGAGGAGCATGTGTGTCATATGATGCAACAGTTATGCCGTTGCGAGGAGCAGGCGGCTCGCTTAGAGGCGGAACGGGCCACGGCATTCGACGACGGAAACCCACAGCATATTGCGCTACTGGAAAGGTTGTGGGTGGCGGCGGGGAAACCAAAGTCGGCATTCGCCCGAAGGAGTAGCGAGTGGAACGATCTCGGGTTTCAGGGCATGGACCCCGTGACAGACCTCCGTGGTGGTGGTGTGCTCGCTCTCCGCCAATTTCTGCACTTTGCTGAGGCATATAATGACCATCTAAAAGGAATGATGGAATTCAATAAGCGTGCGCTAGCCGATAAAAAGAATCATTGGTACCTTCTCGCTGTTGTCTCCATTCAGTTTACAGCCCAATTACTCCTTCAACGGGACTACAAGGTGTTTCTTCCACAACTAGAGGTGCTTTATGACACAATTTCGCGTGGTCATAAACCCGGAATTCTTACCGGTAGTTTGCGTAGTGCTGCTGCGATGTCGGAAGTGGGGACTCAATCAATCGGTGCACTCTCTCAAAATTCCGTCGACTGCTCGGAGGGGGAGGAGACGAGCGATTTCGAGGTTGGCTACTTCGCTCTCCATCATCAACTATTGCTGAGTTTCAAGGAGTGTTGGCATCGTGACCTTCCACACGTTATGGAATACAACAAATACTTGTCTAAGTTCCTAGAGAGCTTTTTCTCCCCCGAGTAGGGACGGATCTATGGAGTATTGATGAGTCCGCAACCGGACCGTTCATATCGACGCGCATGGTGTTGGACTCCTCTTAACATAAGGGACTGGGGGGGGGGAAATGAGGATCGCGCATTATTTTCTATACGTGTCGTTATCTCTACCAAGGGGGAAGTTCCTAAACCCGACATTGAAGTACGCATATACGCGTAACTATTCTCCTTTGCTTTGCCGCCTGTTCTTCGAATCTCCGTTGGAGTTTTATTGCGCGGATTTTTTTTTGTTAAGCCCCTTTTGACTGTGGGAGAAGGGAGGGGGTGAGTGTGGGCCGGCGTCATCACCAACACGAAGTAAGTGATGTTGCGGTTTCCTGTCAGGTGTATTATTTGTTTCCCCTCTTCATTTCCCCTCTGTAAATATGACCAAATATACATATATATTTATTTACGTGTACCCCCAATCGTGTTCACCATCGCACATATTAACCACTTTAGTAGGAAGGATAATCCCCCATAAAGGAGAACATACGTGGCGAGTTAGGGGTAGGAAAAAAGAATAAGATGACTAGCCAGCTGAATGCGAATGCGAAGGAATGGGTACCAACAGGTGATTTTTCAGCTTTTTCCCTTCCAGATTCTGCCGTTGCGGAAGGTGAAGGACTCGAGCAGAAGAGCGGAGTAGGGACGAATGGTAGCATGAATACCGTTCCAGGTTCACCCCCGCAGGAACAATATGACACGTTGCAGTGGAATGACATGGTTAGTGATCCTCCTCCGTACTTCCCTTCGTTTATGCTGGCCGGCCAAAGCATTTCAGCACCGAATGCAACGGAAGTTGGTGAGTTTACGCTTGAGGGAATAGATTGGAAGAAGGAGTTTGACAACGTCATGGCTCTTACACGAGAACTCCTTGAGCGGCAGCTTAACGGCGAGCAGGACACTCCGGGAAGACAGGAAGCAGCGGAGCATGAGGCCGAAAATGCTGTTTCCAACCCGAAGGGATTACGTGCGACTCCTAAGACGACACCTGGTGCTGCCTCAATCCTTGACCCTGCTGCGTACCCTGATCTTCCGGGATGTGATGTAGTGAGACCATTGCAGAGCGGTAAGTGGCTGAAGGCCGCCTCCGCAATGAAGGGGAAGGCACAAACTGTACTAACTAACCTGGAAGGTAGGGAGCACAACGGCGATCGAGTTCACGGCACGTCCCGTATTGTAGGGGGGCATGGTATGGCTTCAAGTGTCGGTGATGATGATGTTGACGAATTTGGACGGCCCTTGCCCCCTCTCACGGCAAACGGTAACCGGAGGTGGAAAAAACCAACGAAGGGGCAACAGAAGAGGGAGGCCGCTCAGAAAAATGCGTTCGAAGCCTTCGCTAACGCCCTCTTACATAGTGTTTCACCTTTTATGGCACCTCTTCGCGAGCGTTGCAAGACTTCACTCCCGCACATTAAAGTAGACCAACGCTTTGGAAAGGTTGGGCAACCACATACGGCGGTTGCGCAGTTTGTAGTTGCCCCATTAGTAACTAACTACCGTCCGCGTCACTTTCATGACCTTACTCCCGGTGATCTGATGGAGTTTCATTACGATTTTGCCCAGGTACTGAAGCAGCTGAAATCAGCGGATGAAGTCTTGTTTGGTTATGGTCCCGTGTGGAAGCGCTATGCCGTTCCTTTTTGTTACGTGAACTGCAAGGAATATCGTGATGAAGTTCTTAGCTTGTGCCCAGATGAGGTGCCCAACATGCGGGTGGAGGCGATTTACGAAGACGATGTGGTAAAGGACATCACCGATGTTGTTCTTTCTGTGGAAGAGTTGGAGCCGCTTCAGAACATGTCCTTTCTTCAGGCTATGGGGCGGCGTGTGAATTTAGCCCCATTGTTCGATGCATTTGACGCTGTGTTCCAACCCATTGAAAATTATCGTATCATTATTAAGGAGTTGCACTCCGCGCCTTCGACGTACCTTATCCAAACTTCCCAACACGAAGTCAACCAGAAACCTCAGCCCCTCGTTCTTTATAATGATCCCAAATTGTGGTACGATTTGCCTGTGGTTAGTCGAATTAAGGTGGAATCAACTGTTGGACGTGGTGCTTCCGAGCGCGGTGGTGCGGCGGCTTCTGGGCAACCCGGGGTGATGTCAGCATCGTCGTTGGGTGGTCCTGCTTCCGAAAAGGAGGGACAGGGAAGAAATGCTGCGAGTGGTGGGACGACTGGGAGGAAGGCGAAAGACATTTCCACTGATTATCAAAACTGGGGTGGCTACAGATTTAATAGGGCGCAGATCTATGGGGTATTGATTCCGCTCGTGGGAAGCGCCGCATTTCTGACGGTAACAGGATTCATTTTGTGGCGGAGGAGAAAGACTAAGTGATGTGTCTACTTCGTTCTATTTCTTCAGCTCCCGTTTTCCGTATTTGTGGAAAGGGGGAAATCGTGCATTCCTATTGTTGTTGTTGTTGCCGCGAGGCTGTTGAAGAAGGTATTTGGTTGGAGCAACATCTCTTACTCCTCACGTTGTTGCCTGCGCGCCGTGTATGTGCTAGGACAATTGATTTGCCTCAGCACATGAACACGTTAAAATTAGAGGGTTGCGGTTGCGAGGGTTAGTACTGGTGGGTCGCTCGAGTCACTAGACCAGGGATGTCAGAATTGTCAAAAGGTAACGGTACGCCTCCCCAAACTCAACTTGGGAGAGGGGAATTAAATATGGACGCTGTACATAAAAGAAAGAAAAAAAAGACGGAAGAGGCACGTAACTGCGTATAGCAAATGAACTGATTAACAAAAAGGGAGAACTATTATCGTTTTTGTTAGACTCCTTCTCCCCCCCTTCGCAAACTGCTGACGACCCCTTCCAACCGAATCGCTAAGATGTCGCATTTGCGCTTCGCATCCCTACTCAACTATCGTATGCACCCAAATGCTTTAGCAGATTTATGTTCCTCACAGCGGAGCTGGCGACAACCTCCTCCTTTTAATCCAGGGGTGCGGTTTGTACTGTTGCTTGAGGAAGGCGGGTGGGGTGGTGGTAATGGGGGTGCATTGCTTCGTGTTGCGTGGGTTCTCTGAAGTGTACCGATATTGTGATATTCATATATATATTCAAATATATATATATATATATATATACAGATTTGTTTGGCTGAAGGTTCTGTTTTTCGTCGTCGTACATGCCTTTGAGCGCTTTTCTCTAACATATGTGACGGGTTTAATGACAGAAGCGGTGAACCAAGATACGATAATAAGGTAATGGGAAGGTACCTCCAGAACTGTAGGCTCACCTTTGGTGGGATTACTCGCTTCCGTGTAACTGATACCTTAAGTTTTTCTCTTAAAGGAAAAACGGCTGCGCATGTGCATATGCGTCATTAAACTCTCTGTTTTTTTATTTATTCTCTCCTTTCGTCTCTCATGTGTTCTTTTCTGTCTTTCTTCCGTTGATCTTTTTATTTTATCCTTATTACCACATTTGCTGAAAAGAGGTAAGTGTGTCTCCCACCACACGCAGAGCTTGTCTCCTGAAGATAGATTAAGGTAAGGGAGAGCACGCGGGCTGTGCTCTGCGGAGAGGGGTGGTGGTGTTTGCCCCATCTTTGCATTGCAGTGAGGTCACTTTCTCCTCCTTCTGTTTTATTTCACTACTTACTTGCTGTGTGTTGGTGACGCTTGCAAACGCGAAGGGTGACAACGCGGTAGTGTTTGCGGAGCAGGGAAGGAAACAACAAGAAGGACATAGATTAAAAGAAGTGTGAAACATACGCTAGTGCGAAGCTGCGCATTTGTGGTGGTTACCGCACAGTGTTTTTAAGTTGTCCGCTGTTTGAGTTGTTTTTTTTTTGTGATTTTTTTTTCATCATTTTTGTGACGGCAGTAGTGGCTGGTTATGGTTGATTTATTGCGTAGTAGTTTGTCTCAGTTAAACGACGGCGCGGAACTGCCTTACAATGGTAGCAGTGATATTGAGCGACGATTGCTTAGTGGGTCGGTAGATGATGAGGAACCCGGGCCAAGTGAGTTATCACCGGCACCACAACTGCTTGAGCTTGGGGACTTGTTGGGCTCACGCAGTGGCGGGTTCTCGAGTGCACCCAGCCTCACCGTACTGATGTCGGCGGCGGAGGTGGAAGTAGCTAAAAGTGTGCATGTTGCCCTTTCCATTTCATCCACCATGGAATGGGCTATTCTTTACCGCCAGCTACGGCAACGTCTCTGTATCGGACAGGTGCGTCAAGTCGATTTCAGTGATGTAAGTTTAGACAACGTACAATGGAGTTGGCTGTGCCAAACTATGCTGCCGGCCATGCCAAATCTAGTGTCACTGCGGTTGGTGCGGATGGGAGTAACAGATAGAAAACTGGCGGAGCTTCTACGCCACTCCCTTGCGTACGCTGTCGGTCGCAAACCCGGTCCGTCTGCACGACGGGTAGATCTACCCACTGTCCGCGGTATTCTGCCCCCCTTAGGGGAAAAAACCATCTCCAGTAGCGACGACTTGGTTCCCAGGAGAAATGAAATATTGTCAGCATCCCGCAATGGGGTGCGTGGGTACGGCCCCCTTCGTGGGTTACGCATACTTGATTTAAGTGAAAACCACCTTACGCATCGTAGTGCTACGCTTATTGGTAAACTTCTCCTTTGGTCGGCGGACACATTGGATGAGCTGCGTCTCATGGGGAATAATCTTCAAGATTATGGATTCCAGATATTGAGCATATATATCTCTCGGTTGCGGTTGGCATCGCTCCGCGGGGAACCACACCTCTTCCCACCGAATCTCGTGCGTTTGTATGCGCAGCTTGTTGAACGGGAGAAAGTAGTTGGATCTCAACCTTATTTGCAAGAGGAGGTGCAATCACCGACGTATTGTCCGTCCTTTTTAGGGGATTGCAAAACCCCTACCGATGATGCTGGGGCAAGGAAGGATAGCAGTGGGGATGAATACCCTTCTATCCATTTAGGGGTTTCGCTACTAGACGTGAGGAAGTGCGAAGCATCGCCTCGTGGCATATCAGAGCTTCTAGCGGCGGCGAGTGCTGCCCACCGTTTGAGCACCGTGTTGTTTTCGGGAAACTCTGCCCCTACGTCTTTGCGGTCAGAACCCAAGCAGTTAGGTAAAAGATGCGGCATTCAAGACGCTGCCGGCGATCCCAATGCCAGCGATGATGTGGTAACCACTCCACCCTCAACTGAGAGCAAAAAAGTAGGTGACAGCTCTTCTACCGGCTCACTTCTACCCAGCAGTGCCTGTAGGTTTTCAAATTTCGCGGAGCTTAAGCACCCTTGCATGCTAACCACAGTTAATCTTGGTGGCGTACCGCTATCAACATTATGCACACCTCTTTGTTGCCGCAACCTTTTCCTAAACCTCCTCTTTTGCTGCCCCCGTTTAAGTGTGCTCGATCTGTCGGGCACATTTGACGCGGCTCAGTTACCAGCAGTGGCTATTCGGCAGATTCAGTTTGGTAACGAGCAGGTTCTTGCTGACAACGACATTTTTCAACAGTCTTTTAATCACGAAGCAGAAAAGTTGGTTGACGCATCAGTATTTGCTCTTGAGAAACTAATGTTTGACAGGCAGGTGTGTGTGGGGAATATAATGTGTGAACTATTTGCTCACGCAGCGTTGAATGCGCAGAGGCGGCATTGCCCTGCTCCAACAGCGTTTCGTAGATTGAAGGAAATACACCTGGAAGGTACAGGAATTTCTGACGCCGCTGTGAAAGGGTTAACCGCCTCCGTACGAACTGTCGTACTGACTGGTGTTTTGGCTGAACTCACGTTACTAAACGTGGCAGACAATTTTCTCACCTCACGAGGTTGCGTGTGTCTTCTGCACGCGTTTGTAATAGAGTGGCCATTGTCCGTCTCGTCGGTGGAAGTTGTGTCGCTGCAACAAAGTAGGGGTATCGCTTGTGGCAACATAAAGGCTTTTGAGGAAGTTAATCGGGCTGCATTGAATGCCGTTAAACGAAGGAAGGAGGAGCAAAGGAGGAAAAGTCATGTACCCTCGCTACTCGTTCATTTTGGGGCGTATGGGGCAGCTGTGCAGACTCGTTCAAGTAACGAGGAAATCACGCTGAAGGGACCCCGTACAGATTGGAAGGGTGCAACCATCAGTCACATGTGTGATCGCGCACCGAAGCCGGCGGCAAAACGCGTTTGCAGATCGTTAGGCACATCAATTGGAATTATCGTATCGTCTTCACAGTGCGATGAACAACATCAGGAGCAGCTGCACACGGAAAAGTTTCTCTCAGAGACGCTACTTTATGCACATCAGTTGGATAGTGTTGCTTCTATGGAGTTACGTACTGCGCGTGTTGACGAATACGCGGATGTGGGTGAGGCACAACAGTGGACCCCACGGTGTTTGCACACGGAGTCGTCGCTTTTGCAACGGTTGATTGCAGACGGTTCGCCTCCGGAGAACATGTGGTTCAGTACGTATAATGGCCCACCGCAACATGAGGATAGTGAGGTGCAGTGCCGCTCGTGTGCCTCGCAGGTGACTGTGTTACCGTCCTCTCTCGGTGTTGAGTTTGGCCACCTCTTAGGGTCACGGGAAGTGACGCATGATCAGGACAGTGGATTTCTCAGCAAGGAATCTGTAGCATCACTAAATGACCAAAGCGGAGGAGACGACAACGATAAACGGCAGGGGCGCGGAGTCACTGAGTCCGGTGGAGTCGTTCACGTTAGTTCTCAACTGATACCCGAAGGAGGCGACATATTGCCGCACTTCCACTCACCAACTCGGCATGCGGAGCCGCCTCATGGAACCACAACCACTGCACTACAAGCGAAGAAAAAGCGCACAATACCTAATCGAGTGGGCAGGAGTTCATCGACTCTCCAGAGAAAGCTAAAGTTCCGCAACAAACGGAATATCATTATGCGATATTACCATCGGGCAGGTGACACGATATGCCGCGGCTGGACGTTGCTGCGGCGTGACGATGCAGTTGGTGAGCACGCGCGTGCGCGTCTTGAGAAAGATCTTTTGATGTGCCTCCAACCACCAGATGGATACTGCGACGATGCGGTAGTCGAGTCTGTTACGTTACTTGTCGATACCTCGTCGTCCCGCTCTCCAACTGACGACGACAAAACGAGCTGTGACAGCGGCTATATCAATGCGGAGGGGAATACCAGCAGACTGCTCGTTGTGTCGAATGAGAGTCGGTCCACGTTAGAAAAACGTTTGCGTAGTTGTGCTAGCCAAGTCGATGGAGGTACCGCCTTCCCTCGGTTCACGAAGGTAATGCAGGTATATGGTGTAGACATGGTTGAGGTGGCTCGAGGCGTCTTGAATGCCGCTCCTTCTCACCGCCGGGCATACCTAGGTTCCGTAACAGCGGAATCGTTTGTCCATACTCACCACGGACGGGAAGACCAATTGCTGGAGGACCTGAACGACCTGCTTGTTGGTGCTGCTGATATGCCCGACGAGGAACAGTGTGCCGTTACCTCACCTATTTCTTCTGCTAGGGGGCGGTTGAAACTGAAAACCGGGGAAGCACAAATATCTGGGGGTTCCGTTTGCTTTTCTGCGGAGGAGGCCTCACTCTCAAATATGGAAGGTGCTGTTTCCGGTGAGAGGATCAGGAAGAGGGCAAAAGGCAGTAAAGGAAGAGATGAGGAGGGAGAAACGTTGCATAGTAATCATGGTTTGTCTAACGGGCAAATAAATGTCAAACCTGCTAGCACGCTGCCGAAAAAAACGGTAGCGGAGGGAGCGATACCACATCCCATAGAACCTGTACCGCCCTCCCTTGATATGTCTCCCAGGAGCGTATCTTCGGGTCTTCATGGCGTTAACGCGGAGGGAGAGCGCTCTGTTCGTTCGCCTTCCTCGCCTTCTGGGAGGACGAAGGCACATCTTTTTGTTTTACCACACCGGGAAGGGAGTATTCTTTGCTGCGGTTGGAGGTTACTGAGCCGCTCCGACAAGGTTGGGGAGATGGCGAGACGTGAGCTGGAGGCTGACGTGCTGTCGTTCCTGCAAGACACCCTGGAAGGCAAGGCTAACCCCAATCTAAGCAACGGGAACGAAGGAGCAGGAGCCAAACTTTCTTTGAGGACTGAGCGTTCGTCATCGGCTGTAATATCTGTACGCATGGTGTTTGATAGTTCACCTCCTGGTATGCAGCTGCGCGTGGTAACGAGTTTTCCCCATGCGGCGGTATCGAGCGGACTGGTGGACCTGCAGCAGAAGGAAGGCGAAGCGGCGTTCCCACGCTTTGCAGGCATGTTTAGCACCAAGGCGACATATAACACGGTTTCATCTATTGAGAAGCATTTGCAGCAGCGTGACACAACCGGGCAGGTGCGTCCACGCGTTCTGGAGAAGTACCGTACGATAAGTGCGCTGGTACATTGTTTCCATGACGATGAAGATGGACTGTTAATGGAATTAATGCTTCCGGGTTTGAAGAGTTTGGATGCATTTGTCGAGGCCCCATCAACAGCAGCAAAGGCACAAGAACGTACCCGAAAGGACTCGGGAAAGACAACCAAAGGTACGACAAGTGAAGACATCCACCCTAGTTTACCGCATGCAGACAAGGAAGTTGAAAGCACGAAGAAACCCAGAAGGTCGGGTGAAGGTGTGGACATGGGGGCAAGAGAACCCGCGGAAAGTCGCAGGGTACCCCGGATTGAACTCATGAACCACGCACTAGCGGTTGGCCCCCAGAAGGCGCCCGTCGCTACCGCTCAGTCCGCTGCGAACAACGAGGCTTCACCCCCCTCTACAATCTCTTCGCTGTCTTCTTCTGTGAATAGGCAGTTTGACTTGGTGTCACAACTTCCAAACGAGGCAAACGGTGCCCCCAGTGTCGCTCAAGATAGCACAGAGGATAATGACGAGAGTATTGCCACCAGCATGGAGTCAGTTTTCGCTGAAAAGCTCCGTCGTTTACAATACCTCTCCTACAATGCGATTGCACACGGTGCCCTTCTCTTGGACAGGCGACAACGACACAAGAACCGCATATGCAAAGGTAAATGGGGGCGTGTGTGTGTGACAGTTGCTGTGGAATGGGACGTTTTCCTTGTTGTGTACTTTGTGAAGCACTCTGCCTTTCGTGTCTCCTCTCGTAAATCCCTTGTGCTTGTGCACCCCATTGCGAGCGGTGTAAGGTGTTCTGTCGAAGTTGGAGGGAATGCGGCCAACGACACGCACACCAGTGGCAACGATGTGGTTATTCATGTAGAGCGGCACTACGACCCAGAGACTTTGGGCCTCACCACTTCCGAGCTGGAGCAGCGGCTGCAACAACTGATATTGACTACTGTACGGAAGAAGGAAGGAGCACCTTCCATGTGCAGCAACCGTAACTCACAGATGAATATGGCAGCGGGTGAAAACAGTGTGATAAGTCGACATTCATCCATCTCGGCCGTAGGCAGTGCGGAGCACAGCAATGGTTCAATGTTTTTAACATTGATGCCGACGGCAGCTCAGCTTCTGAATCGCCAAGTGACAATGCGTGTCACATTGAAGAGCGCAGCGAAGGCGCGTAGAGCTGTCACCGCCATTCACGAGGCGGGAGAACGTGCGGTTTCAATGATTCGCGACACAATAAATGAACAAAGACGACAAGCTGCTGCTGCGGCTGCTCGTTCCCTACATACGTAAATGTCATTGAACCCGGTAGGCTACGTCGATACTAATAAACTTCCTTTTCTTTGTGTTACGCCTGTACTATGCTCGTTCTACTCTCCACTGAGAAGCGGAGATAATTGCAGACTAGCATGTGTAAAAGGTGTTGTGAGGGGGAATGAGGGGAATCAGTATGTGCAGAAAGGCGGTTATAATACGTCAGAGCGTGACACAGTGGGGTGATAACTTTTTAAACAGAAAATAATTCTGTCTCCGAGGAAGTTTGCTTATAGCGATGTTTCGTCATTTTGAATATTGAAGTATTTGTTTTGGTGTGTTTGCGGTGTTTCTTTTTTTTTTTCCTCATCGTGGCCGGTGGCGTTTGCTGTTGCCCCATATGCAGTGTACGCCGTCTTTCAAATTGTCTTTTGATGCCCGGGTTCATCCGGTAAGAGGGGTACCGTGAAGTAGTGCGTGCATTGTCAAAGGATTGGTCTACATTCATATTTGGATGTTTTTTTTTTT
>NW_027123610.1:20333-25259 GCF_001457755.1 Trypanosoma equiperdum
ATGTGCACTATATTGATGGTTAAGTGCGTCCACCAAGTCAGTGATGTGCTTTGTGTATTCTCCTCCTCATTTTCATTTGCTTTTTTTTTCTTTCTCGGTGCGTCGTGATGGGGGCGTACCATCCAATTACGACCGTGGCAGCGACGGAAAATGTACAAGAAGGCCCTTCATTCCTTTTTTTTGAAGGTGCATCCTGACTTTTTCCACCACAACCGTAGCCAACAGACGGTTAATGAAAGTTCTGTTGCCCGCCTCAATGAGTTGCTCAGTTGGGCCAAGGCATTCAAGAGTGGCCATCTTCAACCGCCACCCTCTTCGTCATTTACACTTACATTCTACAGGAAACCTGACGACAACATGGGTAATGGTGAGACAAGAAGGGAGGGGTCCGGTTCCCCAGTTTCTTCGCTTGTGGGCCGCAGCATGGGAGATGGGTCATTATCGCCAACAATCATCCAATCTACCTTTGAACTCCCTTCGAATTTCGCACCAAGTGACAATCACCGTGGAACGGTGGAACGTGCGGTGAATAAATTCCTGCGCGATTTGCTTCGCCGGGCCGCTTGCATTGATTCCGTGACAGAGTCGATATCCGAGGCAGAGGACGCCACGGCGGCGCGTGCGGAAGCAAAACCACTGAGGCGGCGGCCGAGAGGAAGTCAACACCGAGGCGCCCCAACTGGGCCTAAATCGTTGCTTGACGAGGCGGTGGAAAGTATGACTGTACAGTGGAGCCTTACACCCGCTCCAACACTGCAGGAACTCATTGAAGCCGACCAAATTCTGTTTTCTCGGGATCTTTCACCACTGCAGTCCGCCGCCGCTCTGAGCACACTGCAGCGCCACCTCGGGGAACTGAACTACTCGGCATGGGAGTCAATGCCAGTCATTGTATCGAACCAATTTAGCATCGGTGACCTCACTGGCACAATAACGATTCCATGGGATTTTACCCCTGAGCAGTTTCACAGCTTCATGGCACATAACGAAAAAGGGGTTGCCCACTGCCGTGAGGTTGCCACTCAATACGCATCAACTATCGAACAACTTATTGCCGAGCTTTGCACAGCGCTGGAATTAGATGACATTCTAGTTTCGTGCAGTCACCAAGATGCTTTGCGGTTGATGGAGCTGCTTCACCGCAACAGGGAGCTGTTGATTCAGTACGGGCTGTCCAAGTTAACGCTGGAGGTGGGGAACCGTCATGCAACACGAGCCAACGGTGTGGTTATCATTAACTGCAGCCTCACCTCGGAGCAGCTGCGCCCATGGTTAAAGGCAATCTCGCCTAAACTTCCACTGCAGCAGCGTCTGTATGAGCTGTCCAAGCAAATGTTGGAATCTACACTGTGGCATCTGAAAGAATTTCGCACTATGGTTGAGCCAGGAGGTGTCGACGCCTTCAGCAACGATTGCACGTACGCCGAGCGGTTACAATGGTCAAAGGAACTGTTCCGTATAGGCCCCTCGCTCGCTCCATGGGATTGGTCGGAAATGACCTTCGTTCTTTCCCCTGATGTCGATATTGATTGGGCGAACGGACTTTTGGCGCTTCCGTACAATTTTGATGGTGATGCGCTTGTGAGGTATGTGGAGGAGGTTCAACAGGAGGCGAAGAGTCGCAAACGAGAAGAACTTCTGGCGGCAAGCGCAATGCAGCGGGAGGAAGAGGAAAGGCGAAGGAAACAACAACATGATGAGGAGTTGATGGTGGAATGTCAGGAAAAAGGAGAGCGGAGTGGTGACGACTCGCCAACGGTAGCTGAGCGCATGCGTCATTTGTATCGACAAACAAACCCTCATATGGATGAATATCTTGCGTCCAGTAATAGTAGAGTCGACACGCTTCCTGTTGAGCGGCCTCTGTCGCATGCAGTAACCTTCAACTCTGACGCTGAAGCAGAGGATCAACTGAAGTGGGAAGGGTTCTACGCTGAGCCGTATGTGGACCAAGTCCCAACTAGTGACATTGATGACATGGCGCACACTTTCATGTTAACCAATCGCTGGCACCGTGAAGAGGCTGCAAAGAAAATGTTGGACCAACTGCGTGGTACGTATGGGAAGAAGAGTCGAAGGTTTGAGTATCAAAAGATGGGCGATGTGCTGGAGATCAACAATGCTAAAGTGCAGCCGAAGGGGTTTCCCACACTGACCAGGGGGATAAAACCTGGATTTTAAAGCTATTGGTACCAACGATATTCTTGACCGACTGCGCACACTGATGGTCAATGGTATCGCATATTTCGCGTGTGGTAAAACATCCGAATGAGCGAACGATGGAGTTGTGCACATACCCATGTATGGCGGTCGGGGAATCATTGCGACGGCAGAGCAGGGTGACCTCTTCACTGACGGTGTTTTGTCGCCTAAATCGCATATCGAACCTTGGCTACACACCGAGGGTGTTTTCACGGTAAATACGCGGTACGATTTGCACATTCTGACGGCCTAGGTGTATAATTGGCTCTTAACACTCTGACAGGCAACCGAAAGTAGTGGATTCTACCTAGCGTGCCAACATTGACTATCTGCCCCTTTTCCATTTCATCACGTCTCTTTTTTTTTCTCTTTTTTCCTCTCTTGTTCTGGGTAGGTTTGCTGTAGTGTAGTGAATGTTGCGTTGTGGGGGGAAATGCAGTTGCCATTTGTCGTTTGAGAAAGGGAGAGGTAGCAGTACCGTGTTACCCTACCGACTGCTTTGATATGTTGGATGATTTGGGTGTCAAAGGGCTGCAAGATCTTTTTGTTCTGGCGTTTTCCGTGCTTCGTTGAAAGCAGTACCGTGTTACCCTACCGACTACTTTGATATGTTGGATGATTTGGGTGTCAAAGGGCTGCAAGATTTGGATGTGTCTTTCCTATATGACTTTACGGACAACTTGAAACAGTATCCCAACCATGTCTTCCGCCGAGTTGACGCTTTCCCTCATGAGCGCTCCTACTTCGTCCTGGATTCGCCACACACACCATCACCGCAGTGGCTGCCTGCTCCACACTGTATGTCCGTGCGTTTGTTGTTTGATGAACATCTCCGCGTTCGGACTTCAGAAGTTTCTGCACCATTCTTTCTCAATCGCCCCCCTTTTCTTCCTTTAACCCTTTTAAATGACGCATAAGGACGCGGCCATTCCTTTAGACCTCCACACAATCCGAAACAAACGGTTATGATTAAATGGAGACGTGAAGAGGGGAGCATCCGCACTCCTACACCACAAGAGTAAGTCGGGGGATTCGTACGGGGACTACCCCTTCCTAAAGCCCTCTTTACCATGCACGTAGGCCGTTATGCTTTAGCGGAGTGTAAAGGATGAAGTTTAGGAGGAACGGAACGGCGGACGCACGCTTATCTCTTTCTCGCTGTTGTTTGCTCTGGTACTGCTGGGCTTATTTATCATTATTGTTGTAACTGTACTAGTTACTGTTCTGAGGGTCTGCCACTGGTATTTATATCTTTTTCCCTCTGCATATATGACAATGAAGAGAAGTCAGGGTGAGGTGGGTAAGGGAGAGCTAGTGTGGCGTTGCGTTACGCACCGAAAGACGCGATTATAGAGAAGAAGCCGGATGAGCACCGCTCAGTCGTGGGCTGTGGCTGCCCTTGCGCTCTTTAGCGGTGACGGAAAACCGCTTATCATCCGCACATTTACTTCTCCCAACAGCGGACATGGCGGCGTACCGGCGGTTTGTCGTGGGGGCGTTTTTGTTGGAGAAGAGGATGTTATGCGGCTACACGTCCTCATCTTATCGTCATTGGATCGGTGCGACGAGATTGTTCAAGAACGGCGGAAGCAGCAGATGGCCAACGTCGAGAAGTCGGGTGACGGCTCTGCCTCTCCTAGAGGTTCTGCGCGGGTAACAGCTGGAGCTGATGTTCGTTTTCTGGGGAAACTCATACGAAGTTACACATTCACTACTTACGGCTTTCAGTCGGCCTCTGGCATCCGAACCGTACTGGCAGTTGTGGGCGACGCTCCACTTGATGCTGTCCTGCCGCTCTGCCGCTCGACGTATGAGGCCGCATCTGCAGCGCTGTGCAACCCGTTTTGTTTAACACGGACGAGCGCTGAACTGCTTCGCCGCCTGTGTAGGACTGTGAGGGCAGACATCATCGGATCTGACGCTGACGTGGTAAAATTTTTCCCGCTGTCGGCGCGGGATGCGATGGATGAGGATCCGTCTCTAGCCAACTCCCGTGCCTTCAATATGCAGATACAGACAAACATTGAGCCATTCACCGCGAGCGCCTTCACTTGAGTCACAACACTCACCGGGATATCGGTGACGTAGTCGCACTTTTTTGACCATTGATGTTTTTATTTGCTCCACCGTCTTTGTTGTGTCGACTACGGGGTGTATTTCGCATACCGTTGCGAAGTCTCACTGTTTCCTCCGCAAACTGTTATAAAGAAATTGCGCTTCGCGTGAGCTTGACTGTTTTGCTACAACACCTGCACGCAAACTCCTGTCTCTCCTTCTCATTGTGATAAGACACTACTGTTTTGTTGTGCTATCTTCTTTATTCTAATTATTCTATTCCCTTTTTTCTTTCCGTCTTACTTGCGTGGTTCCGTTGTATTATTGGCGGGAGAGTGAGGTAAGAGCCACAATGGTCATCGGCAAAGTAATATGTCAGTCGAAAGGTAAATGTATATCCGCCATTGCAGACAAACGGAGCAGCAACACCAGCACAGGCAATGCCATCAAAAAAAAAAAGGTAATGGAGTGAAGGGGTTCACGACAACCTGATAGGTCTCAGTGGGTTAGTGCTGTCAGTGGATTTGAGGTGCGAAGTTGGTGAACTGGTGGCGTAACCAAACATACGTGTGCACACGCAGCCAAAGCGCGTGGGCTGCTAATTAGGGTAATTCCTCTCTTTATCACCAGTTATTCATTTAAATAAATAAATAAATATATATATATATA
>NW_027123794.1:0-2135 GCF_001457755.1 Trypanosoma equiperdum
GTGTACATGTACGCAACATGCATCCTTCTTGGAGTGTCCCTTCTAATGCCCCTTAACGCTCTCGTTTCCGCACCGCGCTTTATGGTGGACTACTACAAGTACGTATCTGGTAAAGAGGATGCCGAACCGAACCTTCCCTTTTTCTGGAAGAATATTTTCACGTTCTACAATGTTGTATCGCTTGCGTCGCAGGTGATTGCTGGACCGACCGTTCTAACTCGTGCAGCCCGTCGACTTTCATTATCTGTGCGCTTTGCCCTTTCCATCACGTTGATGATGTCGGAGGTATTTGTAGTTCTCATGATGCCTGTGATCAAGGTACCTCAAACAGTTGCCATTGTTCTTCTTTGCCTTGTGACAATATTTGCAGGTATTGGGAAATCATACCATGAGGCGACGTGCTACGTTCTGGTGGCGTCGATGCCATCTAAGTTCATGTCTGCTGTTATGTTTGGAGTGTCACTATGCGGTGTAATAACGTCCACACTACAGTGCATCATCAAGGCATCGATGGAAGATACCTATGAGTCCGTGCTGACGCAGTCATACATTTATTTTTCACTTGGTCTACTGATAATGGCGGGTACACTTGCGATGGCTCTCTGTCTACGATATAATTCCTACGCGCAGGAGCACGTTGCTGAGTACCGTATGCTCAAACTACAAGAACAAGGAGTAGATGCTGAGTCTCAAAATGATGAGAATGAACCCGTGGCTGAAGGTAAAGGTGAAGGTGAAGGTAAGAGTGAGGGTGCCATGACGACAGCAGAGCAACTGACGGCAACTGCTGTTATGCCTGTAGCGAGGATAATCCGTATGATGTTAGTGACAGTCTTCTGCGGCTTCTTCCTCACCTTATTTATCTTCCCCAGTCTTATTATTCCCATCGATCGTGACCACAATTGGTTTGCGACAATTGCCATTCTGCTATACAACTGTGGGGATGCTATTGGACGTTTCTCCACCTCGTTCAAGTGCGTTTGGCCGCCCCGCCGTGCTCTGCTGTATTTCACTTTTGGTCGCTTCATTTTTGTTCTGCCCTTCATGTTATGCATCTACCAATACATCCCTGGCCATGTCGGTCCGTATATCTTCTCGTTTCTCCTTGGCCTGACCAACTGTGTGGGTGCCATGTCGATGGTGTATGGCCCAATAACCCCTGGTCTTGAGACTGCGGGTCAGAAATTGATGGCTGGACAGTTGATGGGGATTTCGCTGCTTTCTGGAATTGCCGCTGCATCTGTGCTTGCGATGATTGTGGTTGTCTTCCTACCATGAGTACGCTTAATGGAGGAGCCGCCTCTCACTAACACCACTTTGTTAGTACGTGACGTGTTTTAAGTGATGGAGCATCGTTGATGTTTTATCAAAGATACTATCTTAACTTATATATATATATATATATGTATTAGTTTATATCTTTTTTACATTAACAAGATTATTTTATTTTAATTAATTATTTATTTTTTGATTTTCCTTTAACTGAAGGCATGTGCGGGTGAGGCAGCATAAACTATTTTGGACTGCCTCAGTACGCTAGCCCCTTTATAACGTACGTTTTTGTTTATTTTTTGTCCTAGGACTGCTTCCCCGCTATTGGGTATGTTGAGGGAAAAAACGTCAGACACTTTCTCTCGGCACCTGGTGCGGTGTGTCCGGCATTTACTTCCCTTCCTTCCTTTTTTTTATGATGCACATTACGTTGCCTGCTGAAGATATTGTTTGGAGCAATGTGCTTGTGGTGTTTGGGTGTACTGAAATTTGTGGTGAGATGGTGCGACTCTTGTGTGGTTAAGTAAAGGAATGTGAACTGATTGTACGATATGCCACTGGTGTCGCTACCATTCACTGTCAACGAGCTTCAACCATTATTAGTGGTGTGATTTTAGTGGATACAAATAAGAAATAAATTCCTAGTGTGTATTTTCTCCCGTTTCCCCCTTCTTTCATGTAGGCCAACTTTAGTGCGTATGTACGGAGGGATAATATTAGTGTTTAGTAATTTCTGCGTAAATACCTGCGGTTTCCTTGTTTGCAGCAACACGTTACCTTTCAACTATAGACCTCCGTTGCGTGCTACAATCGTTATTTGTGTATTATAATTATCTATTTTAAAAAAATTTCTATATATATAT
>NW_027123274.1:0-558 GCF_001457755.1 Trypanosoma equiperdum
TTTTTTTTGTTTTTGCGGTGTAGTAATGAAACACAAAGATGCTCGCGGTGGTTCGACACCGTACTTTGCCATAACGAATAACAAGACAGGCGAAGTGTTGTTGGAGGTAGCGGGGCCGCTTCCACCCACCGCGGCGTCTCCTCCCCCCGTGGAAGAGGAGTGCTGTGGTCTTTTCAACGATGCCCTTATCTTCATAACAGAGGTTCAGACGAGGAGCTACGATTTGTTCGGTCGCATTGTGGCAAAACCGACTGAGTCCCATTCAACCTCCAGCGCCTCGGCGGGCGCCGCTAAACCGCGGGATCGCTTCATGGAGGCGATAATTCCCGAGGAGGCAACAAATTCAAGTGTAATAAATTCGGCGGAGTGGGAAGTTGATGGTGAGGATGACGGTGTTAATGACGAATGCGACCAGTTTAGCACAAATAGCGGTGACGCCGGCACTGGGGTTGATTGTAACATCTTTGCAGTCGGCCCGCCGCCAAAAAGAGTGAAGAAGTGATTGAGTCTGCAGAAGCCTCTGAGGTAAGTGGTGAGTGACCTGCAGATTTTTTTTTT
>NW_027123274.1:570-2058 GCF_001457755.1 Trypanosoma equiperdum
GCGCTGAGGACAATATCATCGCCTTCTCCTTTTTGGTATGCGGAGGAGGGTCACTCAAGTTGAGGTTCATGTGAAGGGGAATGAAAATGTGTGCATGTGGAAACTTCTCTTTCTTGCTCATGCGTGTCTGTAAACTATTACAGCGATGACCGTACTCTTGCTGATTGCTCAGCAACGTCGGTAGTGGGCACCTTGTTCCTCTGATATCATCCGCTAGTTTGTGAATGTTGCGCAGTGTGCCCACCCGATGCGTCACTTAGCTCCTCTTTTTCTATGCACGCTCTTGTACATTTTGGAAATGAAGGATGGTTAGTTTCCACCTGCACTTGGATGACTGAGGAGTATGTCCACACGGTTGTAGCGGGTACAATATCTGGCGCGGCTGGTGTATTGCTAGAGTACCCACTCGACACCATAAAGGTTCGGCTGCAAATGGGTGGTGGTCGTTACACCGGGTACTTCAATTGTGCATCGCGCATGATACAAGAGGAGGGTACACTTTCTTTGTACAGTGGAGTCTCCACACGCATTGTGGGCTCTGCCTTCGAGCACGCCGTTGTGTTCTCCTCGTATAAGTGGACGCTTAGAGCTGTCGGGACAGATGAACAGCATCCAAGAGTGTGGCAGATCGCACTTGGCGGAGTTGGTGGTGGGGCCATGTCTACTGTTTTGCTCACACCACTAGAACTGGTCAAGTGCCGTATGCAGGTGGCAAACGTGCAACCCGGTGCAAAGTGGCGAAACGGCAGCGTCGCCGACTGTGCTGCAAGTATTGTGCGTGAGGGTGGGCTAACGGCACTTTACAAAGGTGGGCTTGCGATGTTGGCAAGGGAAATCCCGGGAACGGCAGCATATTGCGGCACGTATGATAAACTGAAAGAGTTTCTCACACCAGAAGGGGGTTCAACCGCAAATTTGTCGATTTGGAGTTTAATGTTTGCCGGTGGATGTAGTGGTGTTGCCTTTTGGACCATATTTTTCCCTGCTGATGTGGCCAAGACGAGGATGCAAGTGGACCCCGCTTTCGCTAAAGTGGGATTCTTGGAGGCCCTTCGCCGCATATACATAGAAGGGGGCATGCGACTGCTCTACCGGGGCTGGACGGGCACAGCTGTGCGTGCATTTCCGTCTAATGCGCTAATATTTGCGGTGTTTGATTTAACCATGTACGCCCTCACCAGGGATTAGTGCGCCTAAGGGGAAGGAGACATTACCAGCGCCACTTGCTGGGCTGGCTCATGCAAAGGCGAAGATGCGTGAGTTAACTTTTCTGCATCGCCAATCGATGTGGCCCATGTAAACTTTGTCGTGACCCACATTCGGTGGCACACCTTTCTTTTTCCATTTCCATTCCCTTGCGACACCACGAACGGGGGCCGTGAATCGTCGAATGGCAGAATATTGTGGCCCTTTTCGATTTGTCCGTGGAGTGTTGAGACGCCTACTCGTACTTTATGGTCTGCAGTATCATTGCTGCGTTTTTTTTTT
>NW_027123274.1:2070-20546 GCF_001457755.1 Trypanosoma equiperdum
ACCCTGTCAAATTACACTTCTATGCCCACTCTTGTTTGTTCTCGCATTATATTCCCACAAAATGAATACTGAAGCAACAGCCACGTTAACAACTGGTGAGCACTAAAACTCTTTTTTTTTCCCCTTGCGACCCGTATGGAGCATGAGAGGGGGAGTGGGCTCACTTTGGCGCCGATGAAGAAGAAGCGAGGTCAACACCAACAACATGCCATACCAGGTAGTCAGAAGCGTGTAACTGGCACTCGCATCAAAAGAGGTCTCGATGAATTGTACAATCTGGATGCGGTGCCTCAGCAACAATCACAGGAAAGTCAACCTTCGCCTGGGCGAGTAAGCAAATGTAACGACAGGGGAAAGGGGAAAAGCTCCAAGGCCTCCTCTACGGCCGAAAATCCTTTGATGCGAAGTGCGGTACAAGGGATATCTACTAATGGTGAAAAGACTGCTGTATCGGTGGCACAGAGGAAGGAAGATGACGGACCCATTGTGGCAACTGCAATTATAAAAATGGCTGATACTTCTGAGTACTGTGGAAGTTCACCTCCCACCGTATTTGGCTACAATTGGGAAGAGTGGAAAAGTGTCAAACAACACCTGTTCAACCCAACGGAGACGGCTGGTTCGGCGGCGGCGCGGCGCAAGGCACTCGACCACATTGAGCTTGTGTGGAAGGCTCGCGCCCGTGAGGGTCGACCACTTCCTTCCTATGTGGAATCAACAGCAATGTTATTGGAAGCTGTTTCGCTTGATGAGAGCAACAAGATGTCATCAATAGCAATTACAGCACTCTACGGTGCCGTGATATCCCGAGCTGTCCACGTAATGACGGGTGAATTCGCGCGAGGCGCAGACGACACGTATCGAAAGAGAGCTCAGGCGATTGGCTTCCCTGAAGAAGCAGTGGAAGTACGTCAACGTGTGTCACACGGCGCTTTACCGTTATTAACGGAGTTACGCTGGGTTTGTGGATTGGTGTTGCAGTTCCTGTTTCATAACTACTGGTTAGAACAGGAACGGCATTTGCACTGTATGGAACAAGAGGAAAAGGAGGCAGAGGTGGAGGTGGAGAAAGTGAACAAAAATACAAGGGACGCACATAAAGTTGTATCCAACCACGCAACAGTGGAGGAGATGCGTTGGCTTCTTGATGCGCTTAGCGATGATTGTGAGGAAGACGAAGATACTCCGGGTGGAGATTCGTGTGAAGAATGTACTAACGACGGTTTTCATGATGCTGATACAATCCGTGTAGGTGATTGGACGCTCTCTTAGTTGAATAGTTGAATCTAACCGGAGACATGACGCACTGTGTGGGGTTTATATTTCGTTTAAGCGCTCCTTCACTGTGCAGCACCGAACACACGGTGGAAAAAAAACGATAATCTTAAGAATTTAAGAGTATTTGGGCTGGTAATGTTTGTTTGCTACACAAGGTTCAACCACGGCTTCTCATCTCAACTGTTTTTTTTTCTATTCCATTCCCTTTTAATTTTAGCATTGCTCGTTAGGAGATATCATAGTGGTGTCCAACACACGGTAGAAAGCTGTGCGGGCTGCATCGAAGAGGTTGACGTCATATAAATCCCAAAGCCACGCGCGTAGTGGCCGGTCAGGTTAAAAATAGAAAAAGACATCTTGGAAAGGAGGGAGGAAACAGAAAAGGCACGGCGAGGAGAGTACACTAACTGACAACCAGAAGGTAGCTATGGAGTTCGTTGCAGAGGCACATGGTTACCTCATCACGGGGTTAGCGCTGGATTCTCAGGGCGATCTGTTTGCTATTTGCTCATGCAGTGGTGAACTGCTACGGCTGAACAAGGAAGAAAATACGCTAGTTTCCATTATGGCCACAGAGGCATCACCGTATAACATAGCTATCGAGCCCAACAGCGGTAGCGTATTTATTACCGATCGCTCCGAGAACGCTATACTTAAGCTGGAGGACGCAGCTACTGTTAGGGCTGAGCAAGAACTTAGAGAGGGAAAGGACCAGGAATCTCAGGCTGCATATACTACAGTGCAGTATCTTAACGCATTTGAGGGTCGTTCGTTCCTTGGCCCCACTGCCATTGCCTTCAGCCCTAGCGGGGAACTATTCTTCACTGATGCTGGAGCAGAAGGGGACTCCTCCTTTTCCGACCCCGTGGGGGCTGTTTATCGCACGACGATGAATCATGAACACCTCGTACCGATCTGCACGCGCGGTCTCATACGTCCTTCTGCAATCGCCGTCGCACCCGACAACAGCGTGTACGTGTGCGAACAGGGCACAAATCGTGTCCTGCGTTTCGTGCAGCGAAGTACGTTCTATGTTGGCAATGTGTTTGCGCAGTTGCAAGGCGGCATGGGACCAAGGGCCATCGCAGTAAGTCCACGAGACGGTTCCGTGTTTGTCGCACAATATGACATCAGCGCCGTAGAAGCGCCAACTGAGGAAGGCGAAAGCGAAAAGGGGAACGAGGACGCTGGCGAAGGCGAAGGTGGGGACGACGGCAAGGTCCAGAACCAGAGCGCGCTCGAAAGTGCGGGTGAAGGAGGAATCATCACGGTGCTTGGAAGGGACGGGGATGTGCGGGGAATTGTGCGCACAATGCGGCCCTGCATAACTGCAATAGCACTGGATGCGAGTGGTGAAACGCTGTACGTCATGGAAGGAGATGAGGCGAACGGTAGTTCTAAGTTGTATAAACTGCAGGTTCTTCCTTTGGACGACCAGCAGTGTGGGGGTCAAGCGGAGTGATGTACCAAATAAATGGAATGTTTATTCCCATTCGGCACTCATATTTATTTATTATTTTTGTGCATGTACAGAGAGAAAACAAAAGTTGAGGGATCCCCCATGCAGAGTTTTGGGCACCTCCAACTAGACGAGAGCACTAATATCAGCAGTGGTGTTTTCATTAGAACGTGTCAGCTCGACGTTCCTGCAACTTGGCCCTCTTTTAATCTCAATCCACCTTTACTGAGGAACGCTTCTATCCCACCGCTCACTTGCTTGTGGGCCCGTCAACCCTCGCTCTACCTCCCCTTCCCCCCCTTCCACACGTTTACCTGTTTCATTGCCTCATCATATACTTGATTAGCAGATCCAATGGGGGAACAGGATGGGCTGAACAAGAAACCTCATTCTCATACCAGGGGTCGCGGCATCCTTCAACATAACAGCAGCCGCCGAGGGCCCCCTCTCGGACAGAATAGTACTAACAATAGAATCAGAGGAGGCTTCAAGGCAAATAGGGGGCGCTCCAGCACTTTCTCGTCACGTGGGGGTCAAGTGCCGGACGGCACGGTTCCAGCTGCGTACATTTCCCCCTTCCAAGCGTCGCGGCCGCAGAGCGGGCAGCATTCCGCCTCCGTTGTGCGCACAAGTGTTTCAGGACCCTCGCAGCAGCAAATACTCTTTTATTCCAGCGTCCAACGGCGCGGGGGTGTCTTTACCAAGACGGCACACGAGACCACCGCACAACTTGCGCGCACGGGCGTTCTCCCTAATTCGACCGCATTCCGCAAGCGGGCCCGTCACGCCATGGAAAGCAACGGAGATAAACCAGAAACCCTTGAGGAACGTTTTTCCAACTTGCAATCGGAGAAAACGGAGGTGGAGCTGCGCCAGGCGAAGAAACTTGTGAAGCGGAGCGGCATCAATCGCTTTGAGGACTGTGACAGCGACGGCGCGGATACATAAAAGGAAGTTCTTTCCTGTACCTGGTTCCAAGATTGATGGGGTAACAGCGTTGTTATTGTACCTTTGGAGCAGTGGTGGATCAGAGAATAAGAAGTCAATGTATCTCTGGCTTGTCCGTATTGTAAATGCCTTCATAACTCTCTACAGTACCGTTTTGTACCGTCACGAAGCATACGTGCTTCTCTTATATCATTTTTTTTTTCTTGAGTTCGAAGCCACCACGAAGTGAGGGACTACAGAGGATTAGTTCTACCCCTTCCCATTCAACTGTCCACGGGCTTTGGAAGGCCATCGTGGCGAGGGGGGCTGAGTTCTAGAGAACGAGTTCCCAGAGTCAGAGGCCACGGCGCCCTCAGGAGCATTAGTGGGACACACAGCACAAGGAAGACGTAAAGGGGTTGTCGGTAGAATAACTGGAAAAAAAATGGAGCCGGGACCGGAGTCGACAGGCTTCGACACTTCTAAATTTCTCCAGTTTCTTTTCGCCACACTCTTTCTCTTCGTGTGTGTTATGGTTCTCATCATGTATCAACACAAGCTGCTCAGCTTCGCCGTTCAGACTGTTCTGCGCTATTGTTTCTTGCCATCAACCTCACGAGTTCACCTGGGCGGTCTTCTTCTGTCTCCTCCCGGATGTCGGATATTCTTCCAGAATTTCTTTTATCAGGACGAGAACATGACACTACGTGTCACGGACGGTTACATTTCTTTTGTTTTTTGGGATTCTTGGTTTGGTGATCCCTCATGGGCAAAGGTGCGGGATTTCATGATGAAGGATGATCTGAAGGGAACACAGTGCTTGGCAAAGGTGAAAACGAAGTGGGTGCGTGGTGTAATTGTCGACGTTGAGCGGTCCAAGCGAAAATTACTCGTGCGTTTGGAAAGCGGGGAGCCGGTTAATAGAGAATCAGACCCCGCTCCTCTAGTCGACGATGAGAGGTTCAACAATTTGGACTGGGGCTCGGAGCTACATGAGATGGCTGATGTGGACGGTGCCTCAAATTCTGTGGTGGGACACAACGGTGATGAAAACACCAGCCATCGTAGCAGCTATAACTTGGAGCATAGTAGAGAAAGTCACAGAACAGTCCCCACCAGGCAGCGGGAGGTGAATGTATCATGTGCATCTATTCCCTCTACTAGCGCCCGAATGTTCTACGCACCAGATTGCCGTAACAGTGATGCCAATTCGAAAGGGGGTGGCGGTGACGGAAATTACAGCAGTGTTACCGCAGTCCATGTGGAACCTGAAGTGGGAATCAACGGTGAGCCACCCGAGTCTGTAAAGCTCCTTGACATGAGCTTGGTACGCATCCAAAAAAAATGTGGTAGGGTTCGTGTTCATCTTAACGGAATGGAACTCACCTTTTACAACGCCACGGGAAACTATCGAAAGAGTGAGACCGTGGAAAGAAGCGAACAGGAGAGGAAGCCGAGGCATAACGATTCAGTCTTCAAGAGTTTGTGGGGCATCTTCCGACCCCTTTGCAAAAGTGAGAATGATTCCACCGCTCCACGCGACCCCATGGAAGGGAGAGAACAGCGGCAGCACGAAGGGCTGGAAAGTGAGGAAGAAATGTCGAGCAGGGTAGAGGATACCGGTGTCGAGGATGTCTTTGACGGTGCGCGCACGCGAGCAACCGTGGAGCAGCACCGCCGGAAGAACACAAAGAGCATCATGCAACGCTTTTATGACTTCGTTGGGGCGGTGGAAGTGGAACTCTTCACAAGCTACGTGAACATTGGCGGTGCTGCCGCCGAGCACCCATATTTCCTCCGTGTTGGGTTTAAGCGGGCTGATGGTCTTAGCTATTTAGCTCAAGAAGGCGTTCCGAGCGTTGACATATGCCGTCTCGTCACGGAGGCAACGCTAGAGGAGTTGTGTGTCCGCTGGTTTCCCATGAAAAGTACTGAGGAGCAGCATGAGCCAAGAAGCGTGTGGGACAAGTGGCGGGATTCTTTCTTGCTATACTGCGAAGGTGTGCCACCAGAGCAAAAACCAGAGCCCCTACTCGACGAGCCCGCCGTCCTGATTAAGGACTATGGGACAATCATCGGTGACAAGGAGGAATCATCGGCCCACCTCGTTTACTATCGCGACTTCCCCAACGTTTACGCTGGGGAAGAAGTCAGTTGTCAGTCTGATTTGCCAAAATCGGGTATTGAACTTCTTATTGATACACCAGACTTGTGCCATGGACCGTGGTCCAATTTTTCTATAATGCAGTTGAAAGAATATTTCGTACCCAATACATACCAGTCGGTTGAGTCACTCAAATTTGAACTAGGTAAGAAACGACCTCACGGATGCTTTGAGATTTACATCGAGCTCCTACGTGAGACGTCTCTCATCATACCGTTTAAGCGGAAGACCATCGCACCTACTCCGCCTTTTGGGTTGTGCGACTCGGGTCGGAAGGGGATGGTAGCTGTAACGCTTGGGCGTGGTTCATCGTATGTGCAAAAGCTGAAAAATCCCCTCCCCCACGAAGAGAAACAGTGCATGGAGAGCTTACTAACGGGGTTGGATGTGTTGGTTGCGACCAATGCGATACAGGAGGAGAGCGCGGTGTGCATGAGCATGGACAAAATTGAGCTTTTCGTTGACAAACTTAGTGACAAACCGTACAATGGGCGCAAATTGTGGAACATTCTCCCTGTAATGGAAAATGCAGAGGTGTGGTGGCACATGGATTATATAAGCTTCTTCGGCGACCTCTGTCTTGACTGGCTATTTGTGCCGCACATGTACCATGGAAAGCCCTTCACAACTGAAGAATACAACACGTATAAGTTATTCGTGGAGGAATTTATACCAACCGTCAGGAGGTTTGAGTGTATCTTTGCAGGAACTTTCAAAATTCACCTGAATGGTAACATGCACAATGCCATTTACAGCGAAAACATCAATGACAAAGCGGCGAACGTATTCTTAACGCTGTCCACGAAAACTGGTGGTTACATGTTTGTGACGGTGCCTTCAGATTCGTATCTTCTGAGTTCCGTCACGGAAGTGCGGCGGCCGTTCGAGATATCAGTGTCAGGCATCGAGCTGTTTCTGTCGGTGCCTCACAGTCACCCGCTGCACGAACTTGTCGACATTTCCAGTCCATTTGGCTGCGTTGACAAACTATTTGTGAAAGGTTTGCACACGGTCAACGTACCCAATCAAACTGTACCACAAGACATGGACCCGATAGATCCCGAGACGGGGCAAAGTAAGTTGAGGAACTATTTGGACTACGAATTTGACATAACGGGAGTGCGCGGTCATCTAATGGCGCCGCATATCGCCACTTTCACAGAGTTGTTTGAAAACTTATTTGGAGGTTCCTCATGTGTAGTGCGACCAGACGAGCTTTTCTGGCCACTGTCCAAAATTCACCCAAAAATTAACACGCCGAAAAACGTCCGTAGTGCCTTCCACACGTACCTTCAGAAGGACCAACCTCCTACCAATAGTTTGGACTTCAACACAACGGTCAAATTCACTGACATTGACGTCACGCTGCGGACGGGAGAAGCTAAATCTCCCCAAGTGAACCTGCGCTTCAGCACGCTAGATATTACCGTAATGAGACAGGCTAGTGTGACAGACATAGGCCTTACAATATCCCCAATATACGGTCGTCTTCCTGCTCCTCTTACGGGGGACCTTGCAGACTCTACATTCCTGTGTTGTGGTGATGTTTCATTGGGTATTGTAAGGCACTTTGGGCTCCCGCCATTGCGAACTTTATTTTACAGTGCGTCCGAATGCGTTGTAGATGGCATCTCCTTCTATATGACTGTGGAGCAGGTGGCATTGCTAACAGAGTTATTTACGACCCTCAGGAAACAATTCTTTAAGAGCGATGAGGGCCTGCTTGCAGAAATTGAAAAGGCACGAACCGTAGCAGCGTATTCTGCGGACAACTGCGTACTGACCACGCCCGCACAGGGAGGGAGGCGGCGTGTACCCACAAGTGGGAGGCCGCCGGCATGCTTCAGACGCGTGCGAACTTCCTCCCTACTACCCAGGCCGCGGGGAGAGGAAAACGCAAGGTGTAAAGCCGCACGCTTAACGCTTATTCGATTTCTCACCCACGGTGGGCCGTTTCTGAAGATTCCCTTCTCCGAACTAGTTCCCGCAGTTGTGGCAAGTGGATTTCAGGAGTTTCTTGAGCAATTGGACGAGGCAGAGGACTCTGCAAAGGACTACGCAATTCATACGATACTCGTATCAATACCTTCTGTACAGGGTTGTGTGGCTGTGGGTCCTGACAATTACTTTGAGGTAAAGTTTCCATCAGGCGTCCAGCTGGTTTCAACCACCAAGAATGATCTCAACTCCAATGTGCGTACAACAGCCGCCCTCCGTGGTATTGAATTGTGTGGATATTGCCGGAGTAGCAACCACAACATCAAAGATGAGACAAGCCCCTTTGCTGAGGTGTTTCGTCTTGAAACATCACTTCATGTACAGCGCAGCGTCGCCTACCCTTTTGACAAAGGGCTCGAAATACACAGGAAGAAGCAGCGCCACTTCGTGTTTGAACACGACACAGACAGGTTCTTTACGTCAGCGCTTGCTCACGTGCGCAGGCCATGCATGCGGGACGAAAGTTTACAGGACTCAAAAGGGGGGGCTGACGACCCGCACTTGTCCTTCTTTCTGAAAGGGGAAGAGGAAGAAGGAGACGAAAGGGAGCTGCGGAGTGCAGGGGTACTTCACAAATTACCAGTGTATAATCAAGATGGAAAGAACGGAGGAGACTCAGTGGAGGACTGCAAGAATGAAGACGGACCCACGGAGGCCACGCACCACCAGGGATGCGAGGGCACCGCAGCACCTCCTCAACAACTTAAGTGCTCAGGCAGAGAAGCGGAACAATCAGCTGGAAATGTATCCACACTAACGAACACCAGAATGGGCATACCTGCGGGTGGAAGCTCGCTGGTTGAAAGTGACGAGAGCGATGGAACGAGTTTCAATAAAAGCGAAACGAACGCCTTCGCTACATGTGTGTCACAAACAGACGAGCTACTCTCCTATAGTGATGAGGATGATATGATGAAAGAGCTGTGTGAAAGCGATGATGTCTTTGAGCGCGGCATCTGTAGCACCAGCCACACCCCTGACGATGAGTTCAGTAGGCGGGTGGACCACCTTCCGGATGAGTGCAATGACTTGATAACCAACTCACTGGATTGTGTGTCGTCAGTGTCTGCATCGCCAAGAGCGTCGGAGGGTAATACTACGTTGAGTCGAAAGCTAATCACTTCCACACACTTCTTGCGCCGATTCTCCTTTGACCGTCCGGATTCCCAGAAAGACACGCCCGATGGGTGTGACAACACGGCGCATAACAAGCGTGTGATCGCGAGGGATCGAACCCACTTCCGGGCACCGATGCCCACAGTGGGTTTCGTTCCCTCGAAAAGGCCACCCACAACCCCGACACTTCGTATGCTGCAGCGAACAGTTGATGCATGTAACGGCAATGTTGGTGGCGAAGGTGAGAGTGCCTTCTGGAGTGCCGAGGGGGCGGGAATGTGGGCGAAGCGGACTGCCGATAACCGCAAACGCTCGCAGGAAGGCACCACGTCCAAACAGATGCATGTTGAATTCTTGGCACCACTAAACTGCCTTGTGGCACAAGACTTTGTGGAAAAACTACTCTTCGATGCGAACACAAGGCTTCAGTCCGTGTTTGCCACACATAACCTTTATTCTTCACTGGATGGAGGAGAAACAGCAGACACTGCAGCGGCCCCAATGTTGCCGGTGAGGCATATGAGGCAGACAAGTGGTTTGAAGGGGATGCGGAACTTGATTAAAAGTTCATCGACTCCCGCTGAGAAGGAGATGAAGAATCTGTTTGCACGCAAGCAGCCAAGCCGAAATCGCGCGCATCAGAAGCGCTGGTATTCTGAAGTGGATATCTGGAGCGTCTGCATTCCATCCACACGAATAAGTGTTGTGACAGATTTTCCACTGCCCTCAGATAATGTGGTGCACGATGCCCGGGCACGTGGCGTTTACAGCACGCAGTTATGCGCGCGGTCGGCACAAGTGGTGATGCAACAAACACACCCACCGCCACGTGCTACAAGGCAGGATGAGACGAAAACGTTTTCGTTGTCCACCACGTGTTCATCTCTCGCTGTCATCACCCAGATCGAGCACGAACCCCTCCTTCGGAGCGATAACCCGTTTGTGAGGGTCCCAGGGATTGATTATGACAGAAAGGACACACTCGCCGTCTTATACTTTACTTCGATTCGTGGCCGCATGCGCCATCAAAACACGCAGGGTATACAAAACGGTATCTACCATTTATCCGTAGACACTATCGCCCTTCACGCCGCTCGCGACTTCTTCTTCTACTTGCACTCTACACTGGCGTTGTGGGAACGACTTAATGGAGCTTGGTGTGCACAAGAATATCCTCGCTGGTACCGTGGGCGACCTTCACCAGAAACCTGGAGCAGCCACAACGATGACAACGAGGCCCGTGAGGGGAGTCACGGTGCGCCGGGAAGCTCTGTGGCGCACTTTGAACATTTACATTCTGCTGTACCAACGACCCGGAACTATGGCATTGAAGGCAGTCGCGTCTTTCAGGGTGTGGGGTCCATACGGGTTGTCCGTTTGGAACTCTTAGACGTGTCCCGCGACGGTCACTACTTGCGCGTGGACACGCGCTGTCCCAACGTGGTCGAAATAAGCCGACTGCAAGCGAAGTTTGTCGTGCGGGTACCAATGAAGCGCGCGCACGACCCCCTGTCCGTCCCATCGAGGCCCCTTGTGAGGCAGAATTCTTCGGTGACATTGAGCTCCAGTGAAGTGTGTTCAGGGTTTGTGCCGAGTCAGGAATGGAAGCGTCGACCACCCCAACTCAGTACGGTGCAGATTCAATTTATTGGCGAAGTGGAGCATGCCGTGGCGAGGTGTTTTCCCTCACTATTGCATATCATGGGAGCGGTAAAGGGGAGCGAATGGGTAGCGGATTCGCCAATAGAAATCATATCTGAATCTAAGTGTTCCAAAACCCCGAATGATGAGGGAGGCTCACCAGAAGTGGATTGTGGATTCTCTAGTCAACCTCGGGCAGACGCGGCGAATGATTGTAACCAGGTGACATTTAGAGGGAGCTTTGCACTCGGTAACATTGATGTGTGCATGATTCAGTCCGAAATGAACTTTCTCCAAATAAAGGGTACTGGGCTCGCGGGGTTTGGGGAAGCGCGGGCAGAAGCTATCAACTCGCGGGAGTGCGTGAAGACGCATGTTCTAACAGAAGCATTCTCTGAGCGGATTAAACGGCAATTACGTGCATGGGCGGACAGAGCCCGCACAGCCGCCCCCAAGGGTCACTATCCCACTCCTCCTTCCGTGACACCTCAGCTGCGTATGAAAAATAGCGGGTTCTTCGCAGCGGAGACCATGAGGCTGCAATACGTTGCAGACGTGGTAGCACCTTGTACAGATGGGTTTGAAGTTATCGATTATGAGGAGGTGAGTGAGAAAACTCACCGTCAGGATCCGCGCGTCTTCGTTGCGAGCACTAAACAGCTTCGGGTTGACATGCACCATGCTGAACAAGAAGGCCCTCGGGGTAGTGCCGAAGGGTGTAAAACGGACCCACCAGACACCAGTTGGGTAGCTGACAGCTCTGAAAAAGGTGAACAGGTCAATGTGCAAGTGGACATTGGAAGTGCGGTGCTATCACTGCCATATCGACCGAAGGCTAGTGAAATTGTGCAGCCGCAACTTCAACAGTGGGTTCACGAATGGCTGGGCCCGTCGGTACTACAAACAATGTACACTTCGCAGACGGTTTTGGCCGGCGGCTATCACCTCGGGGTGAGACCACAGAGCAAGATATATGCATGCTGCTGTTCTTTGCGAGTTCGTGACGCGCTTCTGCAGAGTGACCTTCCACAAAATATGACTTCTAACCTGACGATTCCCCTTGCGTCGCTTTTCTTGAATGCCTCCTCAGAGGGGCGATTGGCACTAAAGGGGCATTTGCATCCCACCAAACTATCATCGTCCAGCCCAACGTCTGGAAGACACACAATGAGTCTGCCAAATATTTTCGTTTTCTACAACAGTGATCGGCTAAGGCGTTCGGGCATGTGCCTGACAGAAACCGTGGAAGTGACCGTGTCTCCCATCATCGTTAGTCACTTGCTTTTTATTTTCAACCGGGCGTCGACCGTACGCTCAACCCTTACAAAGATTTTCAAACCAGGAGAAGCCGAACAGGTGGATCCACAGCAAAAAGTGGGAAATTTAAATCTTCAAGACAACCAGAGGAGAAAGAGTAACTTTTTACTGCTGGTCGAAGGACTCCGCATATCTTATCTCACCTCCATGACTAACATGCGCTTTTCCGCCTGGCGGTTAAAGGGGAGGATGTACACAACCGAGGATGATGACTTGTGCAGGTCCCATATGACTCTGAAAGTCGCGAATGTGCAGGTCGCCCTTGTGGACCGTGATGACTATGATCAACTTCAAACCTTCCTTCACCAGTCGGAGTACCTTCAGAAACGTGCGGAGAGCTCGAGTGGGAGATCTTCGAAAGAAAAACTGATGTCGTCTTCGTTGCCAAATTCACTGGATCAGGAACGAAAGCGGTCGATCAGCACGCTCAACGGGTTTATATGGGGTCTATTCGAAACGTCTCTCACATTGTCCACTGGGCGGAGTGATACAAATGAACTCCACTCAGCACTTAAAAGCATTGCTGCAACTGCGCCTGTGAGAACCTCTGTAAGTCTTCGCAGTTTGGGGAACGTGGGCAATACCGCCACTCGCTGGAACGTGGCCATATTTTCACCGCTTCTTATCGCCCGCGTTGGGTTAGCTCAACTGTTGCAGCAATCAATTGATGAGGCGAAGGAACTGGCGGACAAAATGCACCGAGCTGCAAGGCGCGAAAGTCGGAAATACCACCGTCAACTCGCAAAATCCGCTGTGTATCAGCGTTTAACGCGCTTAGAGCGGCGGGAAAGCCAACAAATGCTTAGCACACAACGTCAACAGGTAGAGCGCCTTATTGCGTTAACAAACAATGTAATACCAGGGCAAAGTGGGGCAAGTCAGCGACGCGCTTCAATTGCGCTTTCGGTGGAACCAAGTTGTGAGGACGTGGTGGAGGGAAGTATATTCCAAACCACCTCCGACCATAAGTTCTTCGTGACGATGACTAATTTTCTTGCTGTTGTCCCGTTTGGGGACGCGCCTTATCGTACAATATTGGAGGGCACCACCGACGCCTCCCACCGTGGATGCCCCAGTGATGTTTTATTAAACCGCAAGGACTTTGTTCCGACTATGGCGATGAAGGTGAAGGTGGAGGGCACTACTGTTGTGTGCCGAGCCCTCATGTCACAGCAGCGAGTGCCCCTGTTGCCAACCAAATCAGTAGGGGCACTGCGAAGCGACGGTATCGGTGCTTTTTTGGGTGCCACTGATTCTTCCACAGGGACGAGGCAGATATTTACGTCGAAGTTTATGCTTAGTGATGCGCACTTTTACTGCAGTGACGGCTCACCGCTTGAGCGAGGCACATCAGCCAAAAGTGTGCTCAGCAGCACGCACGTATTCGGTGGTATTGGTACCCTCACGAGCCCCGGGAAGGGAGAGTACCGTAATTCGCTTTCGAAGGTATCGTTCAACTCTATTGAAATACCTTTGCATATCAACAGGTGTGGAAGGAGCGTGAGCATTGGGTCGGTAATGGATATGAGTGCCCCGCAGATCTCCGTGTCCACACAAACTGCAAGCATCCTCAGCCAGTTCACGAATGAGATGTCGACCAAGTCTCTTTCTTCCGTCTTCCGGCACCGCGAAGGCGGCGCGGACGCGAAGACAAAATCAGCAGAGGTGATTGCAGAACCGTCTGGTATACATACAGCATCTGGTGGTCCCGAGAGATATAGGCGGGAAAGAGGAAGGAGGACACATCATACTGATCCAGAGTGCCCAGTAACTAGTGTGCTGCAACAGGCTGAACTGACGCCCATATTGTACAACTTTGACGTGACGGCACGTCTTGAAGCGGGTGAAATGTATGTTTACTCTATTCAAAGAGGTACCGCAACCAACACTAATGCGTCATCGCAGCAACTGGGAAGCACAGTGAACAAGGTAAACCGAACCTCAAAACGACAGGTGAAATTCAAACCCATTGCACCAGGCGGAGAAGCCGAGTTTCCGGGTAGTCCAAGGGTTCCGAGCGGACTTGCAGCCAAAAAGCTGATGTCTGTTCTACTTAAGATACCTCTCCCCGAAGTGACAGCAATGGTAATGGGAAGCTATGGTGGGAGCATGGCAGACGAAGAGCGACTTATCGCCCGCGTGGAGATAAGGGAAAACACAATCGAAATAGATCCCTCCATAATTTCACTAGCCCACGAGATTGAGGAATGGGAGGTGATACAGGCTCGCGATAGTGCAGAGCACGTTGCCAATACACTGAAACTTGTCAAAGGGTGGGAGAGGGATGAAGAAATAAAACATCTCGCCCGCTACTCCACTGTTGCAGATGTGGCGTTGCCGCTTCCCCGCGCGTTCCTGTCCGTGCTATCAAATGCAGAATTACAATCAAAGAAGGCAGTAGCGCACCAAAATTTGGGACGCTTGGGGAACTCTCACCAACCAAAGACAACATCACCACCTTCGCTACAGGATCAAGAGAAAAGGCTTCAGCATGGGCACGAGGATGCGCCAACAAATCATAGTGATGGGAAACGGAAATTACTTAGTGTGCAGATCCGTGTTACAGAGTTCCGTCTTGTGCTAACCACAGAGCCCGCGTCAAACATAAGCTTCACCCTTTCCCTTGATGATCGAGTGGGAAGTGTTGATTTCTTTATAAAGCGGATTCAGACACCATCTACTACGTGGATTGAGGATGTACCAGTGTACAGCCCTCCTGTTGTTCTACTACTACTATGTGTCCGCCGTCTGCGTGTGGAATGTCAAGCCAAGATGGAGGTGAAGTCCGTGGAAATGTATCTGCAAGAAGTGGAAGCGCAAGCAGCACTACAACAGCACGATAATGCTCTGGTGCTCACGAACGTCTACGTACACCTTCCAAGAGATGCATCAAGTAGCGGAAAGATGGAGCTGACGGTGCGCGCTCCATACGTGTCGCAGATGTTCATTTTTCAGGCGTTGTGGCAGCGTAGTTTATTAGAGTCACTGGCCAGCATAAACCGCATTTTTGATCGGGGTGCTGCCATCTTCAGGGAAAAAATGAAGGCCAATCCGTATATCCGGCGGCGCGGGGTTGCTACAAAGCAGGCGGAGAGGTCGTTAGTTGTTGCTGTTACGGGATCACACGGAAATGTGCGGGTCGACTTGGGGTCTGGTAACGCCCATTTGGTGTCTGTGGGGAGCATGAGCCTCGCACTGGTGATAGCACAGTCGTCCATTGATCAGGCGCAAAAGGTATGTATCGACGCTTCGGTGAGGAGCATCATGCTCCGCTCAGAGGGAGTTCTTTCCGGCGTGGCGAGGGTTGACACAATATATTTAAAGGGATTCTCTCTATCTAATAGTGGTGGATCAACCAAGGTCGTGCGGTCCCCTGCAGGGCGGACGTTCCGATACTTGCTTTGTGCGCAGAAGTTGCATGCTGTGTTCAAGGAACGGCAACTGAGGGACTTACTCGAGGGCCAGGTTGGGGAAATTATCCTCAACTTCATGGACAGCACGGGCGAAGGGGTTGCGACAAACGTGAGGCTGGACGTATCCTTGAGCCGCAGTAACGTAGTCATAACGCCCAGTACGGCCCCCACTTTCGTGCGTACGTTTACCGATTGGTGTAATATTGTCGCGGAGCAGAGTGCGGCAGCGAAAATGAAGTTGGCGAAATTGGGCATGGAGACGGGCCACACCTCACCAGAAGAGGATAAGGGAGAAAGTGGTCGCCTTGCTGAGCAGGAAGTTGGATTCCATGCTTCTGGAACTCGCGCCGGTAGAGGGTCAAGCAGTCGAGAGGGTCGACCACCCTTGCATGACAATTTCAATATCACGCCATCGTTCGTTGCGATACCCGAAGAAGAAGAACAGGGTCAAGATAAGGTCATTAAAAGCAAGGATGGGACGTGCAGCAGTAGCAATAGTGATGCAGAGAGCACTTCCTATATTCCATTTATGGGCAACAAACTCACTCGTATTCCCTGCGGGTCAATAGAGGTTGTGCTTGATCGCTCTTCCATCCTTCTTGGCAACGCCTCGGGCGGTGTGGATAAGGCAGGTTGCATCATAGCGACATTCCCGCATGCAACCTTGTCGTTTGCGGAGTGTCCAAGCGAAGAGGACACTGTAGTCAAGCGGGTGTTAGAAATTAATACAAACAACATGGAGCTTTATCGACCCGGAGCAACGAAGGTGCTTATTCTTGGTTTCCACGGCATCAACAGGTATGAATTCTACACTCGTCAGAAAGTTGGAAGCAGTGAAGTGGGTTATGTGATGACCCTCCATCAAGTGCACCCGTGGACAGGTAATCCTGGTTTGCAGGATTTCCAGGAATTAATTCAACTCGTCCGATCCTTCAAGGCGACGAAGAAGACCAAACCATTCCAGCGCTTCGGCGAGATTGATGACATGTGGAACGCACCTGAAGGCTCGATGCCGATGACACCACCGGGGGCGGATAACAGAGCCCCAACCAGCACAGCTGTTGTAGAGGAGGAAGGGGAGAGAGGAGGCGTCGATGCGGATATCGCCATCTCTAGTTCCAGTGTAACTGGGCTTGTAGCCACTTCATTGTCTGATATGAGTTCAAGAAAAGGCAAGAAAGCTGTGGACAAGCGCTATATGAAACCGCTGCGCAATGTGCAGTTTGCCCCTCAGTTACGCTTCGGTGGTGCAGTTGCTGTGAACGTTGATGTAATCCTCAATTGGTTTGGTATAACTAAGAATATGCTCCCTCATATAATCCACACCAAAGCTTGTGATGTATTGGAGGGCGTTCTTTGCTTTCTTGAGGGAGTTGCTGCGGGCCGCACCAGAAAAATTAAAGAATCCTAGTTATTGCTGACTGGCAGGGTACTCACTTATTCACCATCTCCCTCCATGGTCGGTAAACACGTGCCTTCAAAAAGAGTGTTTCCGGTTGCTGTATGTTGTAACGTTATTCGTTTTCGCTACTTATCTATTTTTTTCCGATCGATTTGTTATATATATATATATATATTCTTATCGTATTTCTTCCCCTACCTCCCCCGCACGCAGGGTTTTTGCCTGCCTGCTCTGCGAAACCACCTTGAGTGGTGAGTGAAGTGTGAATTAACATATTTTTTATTTTGCATCTGATCGTTGGTGTTCAGTTACTTGTTTCGCCGATGTACGTGGACGCTTCTCGAAGAGACGACGCCGCGTCGGGCTGATCGTAGTGCTCCTATTTAGTATTTCGCCCTTTCACTCCCATTTTACGCCCGTTGCTCGTCCTGTTTGCACCCAATCCTATGGTCTCCTTTTGTTATTCCACCTTCATTTAGTACAATGCTGAGGATTACGCTCCTAGTAGTTGGTAGGGCGCCACCAGTTATTGGATGCACGCGCAAGGCCCGTTACGCTGGTATTGACGACAACCCCACAATTACCTACAAGCCGTGGGACACGACGGAGCCCCTCATGGCGGATTACGGCTGGACAAGAGGGAAGTTGCCAAAGTTTCGCGCCCGCAGCCCTTTCCACCGGCAACAAATCGCCCGTCGCATGGTCACAGAAATGATTCGAAAGGATTACTGCATTGTTGGAGGCGCACGTGCCCCAGCGCTGCGAATTTTAGCAGACCACGTGGTGGAACTCGCGAAGGCGGGCGACACGGACTCGCGGCAGCAGCTTGCATATTTTCTGCATGACCCCCTGATGGTGGATAAGGCCTTTGATGAATACCCGCGTCGGTTCAAGGATATGAACGCGAAATATGCCATGATGACGCGCCTCAAGAGTCGCCGCCGTACCGACGCAGTGGCCATGTATTTCGTCGAGTACAAGAACCGGGATATGAGTGACAATCACAAGGGCGAAGACTACAGCGCAGGACCGGAGCGTTTTTTCCTCCCACCACGTATTGTGGAAACGGAAAAGGGCATTCAGCGTCCACCGCACATGCAAATGGCATTTGATCGTTGGGCAAGCAAATTCAAAACAGAAGAGTTTCACCATTGGTGGCGTCTCCGCCACGCGAAGCTGCGGTACTGGGGTGTGCGGAATGTGCCGCATCCAAGCGATGTTGATCCTCTATGGACAGAGAAGGAGGAAGAGGAATGGCATAACGAAATGCTTGCAAACACGGGGGAATATGAAGACTTGGATCTTGACGATGAAAGCTACACAGCGGCGGGTGAGGGGGGGGAGCCGTCCCCCGCCGGGGATGGTCCGCAGCCACAGCGAGTCGGATGAAAAATGCAGTTGTTTGGAAAGCGTTTCATCTGATTGAGCCTGGCCGCGATGAAGAGCATCGGTAACTGAAGTGAATTGGGATTATGTGGAATCTTCTGCGCGTCGTAGACGATTTCTTACGTCTCTCTGCTATCGTTCTCTACATTTTCTTTTTTTGTTCGCGTACGCAACGTGCCTTCGTAACATCGTCTTCAACTTCCCTACTTGCGAAAGTGTGGACAATGCCCTGTCTTTACTTCATTAGCTCTCTTTGTTTTAGTGTAGAGGCGGGAAAGGAGGAGAGAGTTTAAGTTTGTTGCCGGTGGAACCAGGTGAGTAGTAGTCATTTAGAGAAAAGGGTTTGCCGGAATATATATATATATATATATAAGC
>NW_027123274.1:20563-23001 GCF_001457755.1 Trypanosoma equiperdum
CTCACAGTGGTAGAACTCCACTGCCGTTGAACAGGCGACAACGTTTGCCTGTTTTTTTGTAACCGCCTCTACAACTGGTGAGTGTCCCTCCCACTCCGACGGCCTGCATTTGATTGGGTAAACGCACCCAACGGTTATTGATACGAAGAAGGAAACAAAGGCAAAAGCGAAGAGAAAATAAAGAAAAACGATGTCACCATGGAAAAAGGAGGAGGAAGTGTGCGGAAAACCTACACAATATAATCTACAAACCTGTGAATACAATTGGCGGTCACTTCCAGATACGCACTTTACATTTGAGGCTCAGAATAGGCGCCGAAGACACATCGGTATTCTTCCCGGGTTGCAAGGAACTGAGAAATACGAGGCCCGAAAGATTCCGCCGATGGAATCACCACGCGCTGATCCATCACCCCCTGTATGGGACGCCAGACCACCAGCGCTGCCGCTGCAACCGTTATCACAACCCACTCTCAACATTCTTCCATGGTCACATGAGGGTTTACGCCAAATGATTATGGCAAACAATATGGAAGCGCAGCACTCGTACCTGCGTGGAGTGTAGTGTAGTGGAAATTAGTAGGTGAAGAAGGGGGTCAATGATCCCCTACGTTAATGTATTGAAAATTGTCATGCTCAGAAGTACTATTACACAACTTTGACTATTTTTGGAAGACCGGAGCGGCTCCTCTATACACCTCTGGGGCAAGCGAGTGTGGTGCCGCCGGTGTGTTTCAAGTTTCTTTTTGTCGGTGTTTTGTTCTTTCTTCTTTTTCTTCTTTTTTCTTTTTTTGCTGCCGTTCACGTGGCAATCTTTTTAAATGTGGAGTATGTGGGGCTTATGGAGTGGCCAGGGTGTACCACCTAAAGAAATTACGTAATCATCTACCTTAGAATAAACGACGGGAAGACGAGTGCTGTGGCATGCTTAAAAGCCTCGAGTTCGTTCTTCTGCGTTCAAACATACACATACTCTGCGTAATTACATGCCATGGAAGCAGCATGTGCCCTCAAGATGGTTTGGTGCTAGACCATGTGCTGTTGGATTTTGTTTTGGTTGTTATGTTTTTTTTCTTTTTCTTTTTCTTTTGCTCCTCTCCTCTCCTCTTCGCCTTCCGTTTTGTTTTTAATTTTTCGTCCCTTGTACGCGGCTGCACGCTCCTTTAGTTAACAGTTTTCGTGTTGTCTCCTTGAGGCGTTTTACACAGATATTTCGTTTTTGTTCGTTTGTAATCATCTTATTCTCGCTGGTGAGCAACTTCCCGTGCTTTCAACGTGCATGAGTTTTTTTTTGTTTTTTTTTTGTGTGTGTGGGGAGGGCGCTGTTTATGTGCAAAATAAATAAGTATCATGAGGGGATCTTTCTCTTACATTTTGGATGACTGGCATAATAAACACACGCGTGGCGCAATTGTTGCCAGTTGGAAGGACCGTGAATAAAATGTATTTTGCTTTTCTGTTGTCTTTTTTTTTCTTTTTAATCTCTTTTATACCTAACTTGACGCCAGTTGTTACGCCAAATCTGTAACACGGAAACAAAAGAAATGTGTTTGTATGCGGTTTGGGTTTTCTTTTTTTCTTCTTTTTCTCTTTTTTTGGAAAAAAAAATGAGGGACAAACTGTTCGGTGCAGGTAAGTTCAATAACCCTTTTGCTCGTGCAGTCACGTTGCCCTTCCCCTTTTTATTTTTACCTCCCTCAATTTCATTCATTTCTCTTCCGTTTGTTTCTTTTACGTCCCACTCACATTTATTGTTTCACAAAAGAGAAGGAAGGAAGAGTTCCAACTCACTTTTTTTTTACGCTTAACTTTTAATCCCCACAACTACTAAATAATCCCGCCAAGATGCCCAAGAATATGGGAAAGGGCGGCAAGTCCTTTAAAGCCGGTAACGCGAAGGGAATCATGCAAAACCAAAAGCGTGAGATCGTTTTGGCTAACCCTGATGAAAATGAGGAATATGCGCAGGTGAAGAAACCTCTCGGTAATCTTCGACTTGAGCTGCAGTTAGCCGACGGTAGCAAAGTTATTGGTGTCATTCGAGGGGCGATGGTCCGCAAGGTTTGGATTGGTCAAGGTGATGTCGTGTTGGTTTCGAAGCGGGAGTTCAACGAAAATGATGTTGTTGATGTTATTCACCGTTACACGCCGCAGGAGGTGCGAAAACTTGTTAAGAAGGAAATTATCCCTCGTGACTTCCGCTCAGCAGACGAGCGCGACGCCAACAACGCCCACTCCGATTATGTGTTCGTGGCTGAGAATGACGAGGACGACGATGATGATGATGACGACGACGACGCCAAAGTCATCGACCGCCATAAGGTCGTCTTGGATGACCCGCTGGCAAACTTTGACGACCTCTGACAACCGTGGGGAAGGAGGGGAAGAAAAGAAAAAGAAAAAAAAGAAGTAATAAAAACAACAACAACAAAAAAAAA
>NW_027123274.1:23011-24016 GCF_001457755.1 Trypanosoma equiperdum
TGAGCTCCCTCCCTCTCTCTCGGGCGATGACGGTGCCATCAGTTAGGCGCGCTATACAAGAGTGCATATTTTGAGCTTCTCACTACTTGCTCACACTATACGACTTCACTTCAGCAAACTGCTTCTCACATCTCCCTCTTTTTTTTTTATTTCTTTCAAACCTCGCCATTCGGCGCCACTCCAATATGTGGGTAGTTTTCAGCATAGGTTTTTTTGTTAACCGTAAAATAGATTAAACAAGGGAAGGTGTGGAATAAAAGATGCAAGTGCGAATGGAGGAGAGGGGATGAAGTTCGATACATGTGGATATCAGACGCTTGAAGAGTAAGTGGACCGTAACTAAGCAACGACAGTAGTTAAAAGTAGCTAATCAAGTATCCCCAAATACTGCAAAATAAAAATAGTAATAATAATAATAATAATGTGTGCTCCGCTGTGTTTACATGTTAGAAGTGTATGAAGTCGAGATGCGCTGGTATGTGACATTCATCTATCGATGGTAGCATTTGCCTTTCACGTACATTATCACAAACTTCCCCCTGTTAATTACCTTTCGTTGTTTTTGTTTTTGTTTTTTTTTGTTTTTCTCCTGCGCATGACTGTATTACCTCATGTAACCACGCTGGTTCTTCTCATGTCGTTGTTATGTTGGTCGTAAGTCTTCGATGATGATGATGTCAAATGTCTTTGGTACACAAACACGCAGGGAACCGCAACGCTCTGTTGGGCAATTCCATGTTACAGACAGTGGAAATACTAAGTCGCCACAGTCACTCACTTTGAGTTTTTAGTCACCGCTATTGAAACTACATGATATTTCGCAAAAAGAACGAGTGTAGCACGTGCCTTCATTTCCCATGGAGATAGGAGTCGGACATTCCACTCAATGAGGGCCTTGAAGGGTTAGGGTTATGGGAGCGTTAAGGCTTGTTTTTGAAATATTATTAACCTGTCACGCACTACTGAGCCAGCGTGTGCACTCGCATAACATATATATATATATAT
>NW_027123204.1:0-628 GCF_001457755.1 Trypanosoma equiperdum
TTACTGCTCTTATTACAATATTCGTATATACATACTCAAAACACTCTTCTATCAATATCGTTACATAACTATTTTAATGCTAACAAGTATCCATAAGTGACTTAAATAAACAAAATAAAGTAAATTAGAATAATACTAACTTCTCATACCCTTATCCATACTGCTTTTGAACCACACGCTACATTAATACCAAATTTCAACCTTTTAAAATTTTGAATTTTTTAGTTATCATGGTTTTCACGAATTTTCATATTTACATTAAAAAGTGTTAAAATATATCTAATTCTCTCAAAATAGAAAAATTCTGTAACTTTTCATAGAAGTTCATGAAATTGAGCAAAATCCCTATAATTTTAGAACGACACTGAACTCATAAAGCTGAAACCATCAAGGCCAATTTCTTATTTACTAGAATAGAGGAGTCTTTGCAAGCATTAATTTCCATCCTATTTGCAGTTTCCAATGCAATATTTCTGTTGCCTTTCTTTGCAATCTGAAGATGTTTGTGTCACTCTTGTTCCCGCTTGAGTTTCTTTTTCTTCTGCTGTTTCATTCAATTTGCAGTAATTTCTACCTTTTTTATCAACTCTGTTCTCTTTGCAGTTTCCATTGTTTTTGCAGTCAGCTG
>NW_027123204.1:638-1393 GCF_001457755.1 Trypanosoma equiperdum
AATTATTTGGCAGCATCATGTTGTTTTGCGGCTGGTGGCTGTGCCGCGGATACGGTTGTCTGCATCTGCTGTATGTTGCCAGCTGCACTTATTGTTTCGGTTATGGCTTCTTTCACTTGCTGCAGTTGGGCTAGCGCCGCTTTTCGCTGTCGCGTTTTTATTTCTCGGGATCAGAGAGTGCTAACTAGTTTGTCTAGCTCGCCTAGCCATGATATCGCCGAGTCGGCTGCTGCCCGTGCTGTCTTGTAGCTGCTTAACTTGACGCAGATCGCGGTGGTGTTGTCGCCACTGCAGTCGGTTCGGGACACCTTGGCCCCTAGGTAGCCGTCGTCGCCGACTACTTTAACCAGCCTTCTTATGTTCGTTGCTGCCGCTGCTAGCTCGGCAGCGCTCACGACATGGGCCGCACCGGTGCCGCACGCTTGTGCTATCCCTCGTAGGTCTCGACCGTCCTGTTTGCTGCTGCTTGTCGTCCACGTCGCAGTGTGTGCTATATGGCTGCCGCACACCTTCTCTTCATCGCTGCTTTCGTGCTTTCCGCATACGCAAGACAGCGCTGCGATCGCCGTTTGTGGCTTGCTTTCTCCCGAACCGGAGCTGCAATGTACTTCCCTGTTGGCGCTGTTGGCGTGCCCGAATGCTTCCTCCGCTGTAACAGCTGTCTCGTCTGCTTTATCCACTCCGTAAGCTATCTTTCTGAGGTCGGTTGTGAGCTTTGCGGCCGTTAGCTCCGCCTCTTCTTGCGTCAATTGTGG
>NW_027123204.1:1403-1911 GCF_001457755.1 Trypanosoma equiperdum
GCCTGTGTGAGTTATATGGCTGCCGCAGACCTTTTCCTCAGCGCTGCTTTCGTGCTTGCCGCAGACGCAAGACAGAGCTGCGATTACTGTTTTTGGCTTGGTTGGGCTGTTGTCGGATTTTCAGTGAGCTTCGCGGTTAGCTGTCGCGGCATTGCCGAATGCTTCCTCCGCCGTAACAGCTGTTTCGTCTGCTTTGTCCACTCCGTAAGCTATCTTTCTGAGTTCGGTTGTGAGCTTTGCGGCAGTTAGCTCCGCCTCTTCTTGCGTCAATTGTGGTGCGTCGTTAAGTACTTTGTAAGCTATGGCTGCTTGCAGTCTAACGTGAGTCCGTGCATACAGTTTTTGCTGGTCGTTTAGCTTCAGGACGTGATTGTCCTTTAGTTCACTGTCTTCTTCGGGTTTTTTAGCCGCCTGAGCTGCCGGCAACCACACTTTCCACTCGTTTTGCCACCCTTGCTGCGGCGGCTTTGCGTCTACTGGTGAATTCGCCCATTTGTCGTCCTCTGGT
>NW_027123242.1:0-698 GCF_001457755.1 Trypanosoma equiperdum
ACAAGCTGCCCAGAAAGCAATATTAAAACTAACCCCGCGGCAGTCAACTCCCAAATCAAAGACTCCACTAACAAGCATGATCAAGTCCTCAGAGAAGGCTGCAAAAATATTACAGAATGCAGCAATAAAAATTGTGTATTCGGCAAGGATTACAAGCCTCCACAACTAGAGAGGACAAAAAATGAGGAATCAAACGTCACAGGAAGAAATTCTATTGTCATCCATAAGGCCCCTCTTTCGCTTGCATTTTTGCTTCTATAATAAATTTCTAATAGTTTTTTCTCAATTTTATGATATGAAAGTTCTGAAAATTTTTTAATTTTTCTAAATTTTGATATTTGTGACATAAACTTACACTTTTTTATAATAATGTGCAAATTTTGAAAATTTGAAAAGTAATAAACTTTAGTAAAATAAGTATGATAGTGACTTATTGGTGTAAATTAGTGGGGTGATAAGGTATGGAAAATTAGTGCTATTCTGAATCTTTTTTACTATTGGCTTATTTGTTTTATGGACATTGATTATGGTTATAGTAGTAATAATTGTAATAATAATAATACTTGGAGAGTGTTTTGTAAGTTTGTGTATACAAATATTATTGTAAATGTGCTAAAAAATAACTGACCGTCTAAAAAAGAAGCATTTAAACAATAAAACGTGAGTTATGAGTGAATAAAATGAGAGAGTGTAAAAGC
>NW_027123242.1:708-1565 GCF_001457755.1 Trypanosoma equiperdum
CTTATTACTACACGGAAGAAAATGATGCAGGAGGCAGTGGGTACGACAAAGTTGTTAAAAAAGCAAAAGTAAAAAGATAGATCTGAGGAAGATCAAAATAAGCACTTTAAAACGCAAAAAGTAAAAAAGAAAAATCATAAGATAAAAAATGTCAACTTTGATCACTGATGGACACGACGCAGCGACTTGCGAAGATGCAGCTACTATTTTTTACGCAGCGGTGGCTGTTGTATGCACAGAATTCCATATTAAGTGGTTAAAGGCGAAACTAAAGGATAATAAACGGCGAATTGTAACCCACAAAAGAAATTATGAAGCACAAAAAGTTCCAAATGACACTTAAACCCCCATCCCACTGGCTTAATGGCAAACCGTTAAACCCATTAAAAGAACGTACCATTCATATTAGAATGCACGCTGGCCAAACATTGAGGAAAAGTTTAAGTAACATTCAAAGCAAAAGACTGTGGTCAGAACGGCAATTTACAAACAATAGGGAAAAGAGGTCAACAATAAGTCAGAATAGCAATGAGAAATGCTTAAGGACATGTGTTGGGCAAAAAACAAACTGTCATGTCGTCATTGAAGATGCATCAAAAGAACAGAAGTTGGTCTACACCAGAAGCACAAGGAGACAATAAACTGTAAGTGTTTCAAATATTAAAAGAGGTTTTTTATTGTTTTGAAGAAATAGAGCCGTGCGTCAGCTTGGCAATACATTGGAATTTGACGGATGACGGGTAAATGTGGGTTGGATTTTTATTGAGCACATATTACATGGAATTTAGTGAAAAAAAAAGCATAAAAATTCCCCTAACCAAATGGACGGTCAATATAGCTTGCTTTCACAATGACAG
>NW_027123242.1:1575-1656 GCF_001457755.1 Trypanosoma equiperdum
ATGTTAATAAGCTAATTGTCGATGATGTTGGAATAATTGAAAAAAATATTCACCACTCAGCCCCAAAAGTAACTAACAATT
>NW_027123242.1:1666-2228 GCF_001457755.1 Trypanosoma equiperdum
GAGCTGAAATAATTGAAAAATTGTCTCACCACTCAGCCCCAAAAGTAACTAACAATTATTAGCGATGCGGAAAGTAAGGGAAGAAAGACCACAAAGAAAGATGGTTCAGCCAAACAACCTAGAGCAGGTACTGGTGGTAACTCTGTCGATGCTGACAATGCAAAAGGCGATGGCAGAAAACGAAGCCGAAAGTGCCATAGCCTCTCTCTGCCACGGGAACAAATATCTCCACAAAGTAGCAGAAGATTTAAAGTCACTAATTTCGACAACCGATAGCGATGTCAACCAAGCAGAGAAGCTGACGCAGATATGGCAACTTAGAGCAGCAGAGTCAACGGGACCGGCGGAACAAAATGCCTACTCGGCACTGGATTTGTTTGACAGGCTAAAAATAGACAAAAACAAAGCCGCACAATCAACCAACAATAAAACGTTAAGCGGCACAAAAAAGGGTATTCTCCATCGAATAAGTTATCTACAAGGACGAACGAAGTCCTTTACGTCGACAGCCGTTTCCGCCAGCGCAAAGAAATCAACAAACACCAAATGCAAAGCTACAACA
>NW_027123242.1:2333-3355 GCF_001457755.1 Trypanosoma equiperdum
ACTCACGCTTTAAACGGCCCTCGACACAGACAACAGCAGCAGATTCCAAACGAAATCTACCACGGAGACTCTCAGCAGCATTACGATGGTAGCCGAATCGGCTGGCACAACATATGGAGGCAAGCTATTAAAAACAAAAAAAGCTGACCACCCAGAGAAAAACTGCGGGAGAAGAAAATCCACCAAACAAACTGGCCAGGGCGGAAAAGCTAGCATCCCTGCTGTGCAAGGCAAAAGACGCGGTAAAACCCCCAAAGATAGCGCTAGAAGCGACAAAAATAGACACCTTAATCGGTGACACCGACTTTTTGTACATTGCAGCGCAACTTCTAACAACTGAAATCCCAGCAGGTACACAGCCAGAAGGCACAGAAGCCGACCAAATCAAGCAACTCATCAAAAGTACTTACGGCGACGCTACAACCTTCGGATCGCGATACACCACAGGCCTCTATGACAAACAGACGAAATACAAAAAAGGAACCCAAGATCCGGAAGGAACTCTAGACAGCGTAGCCACAGGCACTGACCTAGCCCTGGAAAGCATCTATTTTAAGGGTATAATACTCCGGCTTGATGCAGCTCAAGCAGGACAAGAAAAGAAAAAATACAAAACAAGATAAACAGATAAAACTTTCAAAAAGAATGGGACAGGAGATACTTTCAAAAAATTGGTACAAATGGGAGGGGGAAGGTACTGAGAAAAGGTACGAAAAAGATCCGGAATACAAAAGATCCGGAATACGAGTTAAATCAGGAAGAAGGAGAAAAAATAAAATACTGGAAAAAGAAACACCACATGAAACAACTGTACTGTGATTAAGAAATCTCTTTTGCTTTTATTTTTTGTTCTATAATTAATTTTGAAGATTTTTTGCTCAGTTTTATGTAATTTATGAAACTTTTCTTTTTAAAGAAAATTTTATAAAATAGCTATCATTTGATATATTTTGATACGTTTTGACAAAAATGGGAATATTATTGAAATTTAAAAAATTTAAAAAGCATGAAAAATATAAAAT
>NW_027124191.1:0-3252 GCF_001457755.1 Trypanosoma equiperdum
GTAACAGTCATACAACCCACTCTCCCTTCTGCAACTTCCCCCCTTATTGCCGAGTGTGGAGCTAGCAGGAAAAGCACCGGACGCAGGAATAGTCCAGACACCCTCAGAGACAGAGGGGATATGCAGTTAACAAGCAACAAAAACAGAAAGAGTGGAAGAGAATAATAAACGAAAAACAAAAATCAAAACAAAAGGATTGCTAATTGACATCTTTTGGAGAGTCTGGGGTGGGGGGCTTCTCGCCCCATCTGCTGTATTCCGTTCAACTGCGGAGCTACAACAAAAATTATAGAGGGTGTGTTAGGATGAATAAAAAAAGGGAGACTCTGCCACAGTCGCCAGACCGATAGCATCTCAGGGCTCTACGGTGATGGCTGATGGCCGAGCCAGTGGGGGGAAACTCTCACGAAGGCACGAAGAAAATTCCAAAAAAAAAAGTTTGAATACCCTTCGTCTAGTGGTAAAGTAGAGGTCTCGTCGCATATAGTACAGGGATAGATCCCAGCTGGCGGCGAGTATTTAGCTTAAACTTAGAATGGATCCGCCTCAACGTGGCGCCAGCGTCCACTACAAGAAGAGAAATCAACTGGGAAGCCAAATGTTCAATCCAAAAGCCGTCCGCAACACCGGATGTGGTGCGGCTTCCTTGTGTGGGGAGAACCATTACTTAGTGTTTCACAGTCCAGTACCCTGCTTAGGTGGGGAACCCAAAATCCCTGATATAAATTCCGTCCGGGGAGGCAGATGGATATGGTAAACATGGTTCAGATGCAACGTGGGGGGAATCGAATGGGGGCCGAATGGAGACCGTTCCTCTAGACACACGCACGTGCGATCGCCCGCCCCTAGGTATAAATTCTCCAAAGAACAAAGGGTGTTTTAGTGTGTAGAAACGCCGATCTCCAGCGTTGAGTCCCACAATACCACGTCCTCGCGGTGTGGTGTGCGTAAATGCATTTCCTTCTTAACCCCAGGTGTGGACTGACTGCATGGTCCTGACGGTTGCTCGAGGGAAAAAACATGCTCAACTTCAAGAAATATCTTCTTTTTAACTCTTTCTTACTCTCCCACTTAATTCGTTAGTGGCCCTAGTTTTAGAATACTTTTCCCTTTTACATAATAGAGTTTCCCACAAATATCGGCTCTTGTTATTACTGTATTTGATGGAAAGAATTTGTTATTACTTGATACTTAACAAATCCTTCCTTCTTCTTATCTTGCTTCTTTTTCTTGTAAGTTTTCACATCTGAAACAGAATCTGCTATCAGATTTAAACAAAAAATCGGCAACATCGTTTCTGCAGTGACATCAGTACTTTTTTTTGCAAAATGTGGAGCACGATCTTCTTCTGAATATTATTTCCTATTCTTACCAGCTGTGTATTTCGTTGATTCTTTCCCTTTCTTTCTTTTGTTGATTTTTCTACGGATAAGGTTGCGATTCCATTTGCCATGTAAAACAGACTCTGTCTCTCCGTGTTTATTGTATCCTCTATCATCTCTTCGTGTACAACACTGGCCATCGTCATGCTTAGGTATAAATGTGCATACTTCATCTCTCTTCCTCTCATATTCATTGTTCTACAAATTCATTTGCTTACTTTAATTACATTTTTTCCATTATTTTGAGTACTTCATATATTTTCATATTTTTCACAAACACTCTTATTATACTGTTGGTATACAAACTCACACCACTTTCTTATCATTATTATTATTACTTAATCCTATTATCTAATAGGTAAAATAAGGTAAAAAATTAGAAATATAAAAAAATATCAGAATAGCAATACTTTTTCATACCCTATCAAATACTAATTTACGCCTATATTTAATGCCATACACATTTTACTAAATTTCAAATTTTCAAAATGTTCACTGATTTATAAATTTTCATCAAAAGTATTAAAATATATCAACTTTCCGATAATTTTAGAAAATTTTCTCAAAATAATAAACCTCATAAATTTTATAAATTTGAGCAAAAAACCCTTATAATGCTAGAGTTATGCAAAACTTATAAAGAAAGCAGCTATATTCGGAGCGAATTTCTCATTTAAGAGAAAATTACCATTTTGGCATTTTTTTAATTACTCTCGGGGTCACTATTACCTCTCTTTTTCCAGCCGCAGTACTTTTTGTCATCCTTGTTAACTGCCTCACATGTCTCCTTGGTTTGATAAGTAGAGCAATACACACCTGTTTTTTTATCCCCGCCTTTCTTATCATCTGATTTCTCTGCTGCATCTGCTTTGCCGTCTTCTTGGGGCTTAGCTCCTGATGATGATGCTGCTGCTGCTGCTGGTATGCCGCAGCGAAAGAAGCTTGCCGCTGTTGCTCCTGCAGTGGAAATTGCTAACTCTTCTAGTTTGCCTTTAGTCGTTTCTTTTGGACCCATGTAACTTATCTCTTTAGAGTTTAGATTGGTTATGAATTTTTCAGTAAATTTCTCGAGGGTTTCTCCATATGCCTTTTTGACGTGTTCACTTAGCTTAGTGTTTTGGCTAGAGTCGCTAGTGTCTTTTACACCTTTGAAGGCTGCATTGTGCTGACGGATTGCTGCCAGTACATCCGAATCTGTTGAAAGGTTTTCTGGTGTAATGTCCGTTAGTTTGTTTGGAGTCTGTTGGGCTGCAATTTGTGCTTCACACACCGCGTGTAGCAGCAACTCTTTGGGCTTTGTTTGGATGTTCTCGTCCGTGCTTTTGTGTTTGCAGGTTTTATCTTGTGCATCGTTTTCGAATATGTCTTCGGTTGCTAGGGTTATGGCGGTGTTTGGAGTTAGAGTCAGCTGTGTCTCCGCGCCTATAGGTGCCGTGCAGCTGTTTACTTGATCCGACGCTGAAGGCACTGATGCACAGCTGCCGCCTGCGCTTAGTACTAGCTTCGCCTTTTTGATCATTTTGGCTATGTCGCTTTCCGGTGTGTACTTCAGTTGCACTAATCCTTTTTTGCCAATTTTCTTTGGTATCAACGCCTCATTATTTAATTTGCGTTCTCTCGCCTTGCAAGTCGTTTCAGCCGCCGTCGGGTTGCCAAGAGTATTCGTCAGCTCTGCACCACTGTTGCTTGTCCACGGCGAGGGATTAGCTGCGTATGTCGTCTGTGCTTGCTTTATTAGCCCTTCCAGGTAGCCCTGCCTTAACTTGAGCTGCAGTGCCGCCGCTCGCAGTTTTTGTGCCGCGTTGCGTCCCTTCTCCACCTGCTGTGCTGCTATTTTGCTTGCATACGTTGCGGCCCCAAGTAAAAGAGC
>NW_027124191.1:3262-3957 GCF_001457755.1 Trypanosoma equiperdum
GCGGCCAGCACATCCGAATCTTGCAAAAGGTTTTCTAGCGTAATGTTGGTTAGTTTGTTTGCAGGGTGTTGGGCTGCAATTTGTGCTTCACACACCGTGTGTAGCAGCAACTCTTTGGGCTTGTTTTGTATGTTCTCGTCTGTGCTTTTGTGTTTGCAGGTTTTATCTTGTGCGTTGTTTTCTAATATGTCTTCGGTTGCTAGAGTTATGGAGGTGTTTGGAGTTAGAGTCAGTTGCGCGCCTTTGGCTATAGGTGCGGTGCATCCTCCTACTTGAGCTGCTGGTGAATTCACTGCTGCACAGCTGCCGCCAGCGCTTACCTGTAGTTTGGCCTTTTTGATCAGTTTTGCTATGTCGTTTTCCGCTGTGTACTTCAGTTTCAGTAATCCTTTTTCCCCAATTTTCGTTGGTATCAACGCCTCATTACTTAATTTGCGTTCTCTAGCCTTGTAAGTCGGTTCAGCCGCCATCGGGTTGCCAAGAGTATTCGCCAGCTCTGCACCGCCGCCGCTCGTCCACGGCGAGGGATTCCTGGCGTATTTCGTTTGGGCTTGCTTTATTAGCTCTTCCAGGTAGCCCTGCCTCAATTTGAGTTGCAGTGCCGCCGCTCGCAGTTTTTGTGCCGTTTTGCGTCCCTTCTCCACCTGCTGTGCTACTAGCTTTCTTGCATACGTTGCGGCCCCAAGTAAAAGAGC
>NW_027124191.1:3967-4062 GCF_001457755.1 Trypanosoma equiperdum
ACTAGCGGCTGCTGCTGCGTATGCTTCCTCGAGGCAAGGTGTTGTGACTTTGTTAAGCGTTGCATCGCCGGTTGGGCCGTCATCACCGCGTGTTA
>NW_027124191.1:4072-4554 GCF_001457755.1 Trypanosoma equiperdum
TGCTTGTTCGTTGTCTTTTTCGACTGCCGCAGATGTCCACCATATGAAAGCCTGACGAGCGATCGGGTTATGTGCGTCCGCTACGTTTTCAGCTATTTTGTTGTACTCGCTAGCGGCTGCTTCTGCGTATGCTGCCTCGTGGCAAGGTGTTGTGACTTTGTTAAGCGTGGTATCGCCGGTTGGGCCGTCATCACCGCGTGTTAGCACTGTAATAAATAAGTTTGCTACTAAGGCTTTCAAGAGCATCTTACCGCTGGTGCTGACGAATAGAAAGGTATTGCGAGATTGTGTAGATGAAGTTGTATTCTGGTTTAAGATGTGCTCCTACCCTCTTTTTTCACATTTCTTACTGCTCTTCTGTTGGCCACGGCTCTGTGACAGTCCTATTCTGACAGTTGTCGCGTATTAGCCTGCATTGGCTTTATTAGCCGCCTTCGTAGCGTTGTCTTTCTTTTATTTCTTTTTCTGTCGTTCCGTTTTTG
>NW_027124736.1:0-4787 GCF_001457755.1 Trypanosoma equiperdum
TATTCTGCATAAAATATTCCACAGCACTTTTATACTTCACCTCATTGCTAAAAATAACATCAGAATTATCAACAGTTATGACAATATCCTCATCACTTGCATTCTGTTTTTCTAAATATTCCATAACCCATCTAGTCCTTTCAACATGTCTATACAAACCTCCTATTTCAATTGTAATAATTTCAGCATGGCTTAGTTTGGCACTCAATATCAGCTTATACCATCCTTGTGTTGCATGAGTTTGAACGACAACCACAAACGCTCTTGTGTTCTTATGTTTGTTGTCTATTAAATTTGTTATGTTATTTACTTTATCATCTTAAAGAGATATTGAGGTTATACACAATAAATGTAATAGTGGCGTTAATAGGACAGTTCCTAGGATACCAAATTTCATTCCCTAACATACTAATAAAATTTGATATGTTATAAGGAAATGTAAGAATTATTAATAAAAAAGCTTGTAGTGCTACTAATCTGTTTGCTTATATAATTAATGCATCTGTAATGTTATGATATATCTGTTACAATTTGTTTGTTTAGTATGTTTAGCTTATATTTTAACACAAATGTGTGGTTTCTGTTTTATAGGTTATAATTGGCCACATGTGGCGCCGCTGCCTTTTTAAATCTAGTCTTTCCCTGCATTGATAACCCATGTCTATGCATTGTTATTGGAGTTACAGTAGTTTGTTGCACTGATTAATTCGAATATGCTAATAATTTTATCGCCTTAGTGTGCAAAATACTACAACCATTTACTACTATCAAGTTCCTCCCATTAGAATGATTTTGCGATACACTTCTACTGTTGTCGTTGAAATAATCTCCTCCGTAGATTTTATTACATTTTGAGTGAATGTTAGGGCACGAAACGCTCCTGTCATCATCATTATCATTATTACCCTAACTAATATCCATAAAATAGAGAAAAAACATAATTATATTAGCACTCATTTTTCATATCCTATAACACTATTGCTTTGCATATATTTGACACTGTCGTTCCCAAATTTCGTATTATCAGACTATTTTCACTAATCTTAGCATATTTTCATTAAAAATTGTTAAATCTGTAAAATTTAGAAAATTTCCTATGATTTCATTAAATTAATCAAAATTTCTTGAAATACTTTCAAAAATCACAAAGGAATAGTCCATGAAAACAAATATGTTATTTAAAAAACTAGAAACTTTGCACTTGCCTTCTATCAATTGCAAACAGCTTTTTTATCTTTTGGAATATCACCTTTTGCTAAAACACAATCCTCAGGAGTTTTTGCTAGGCCACACTTATCTGTTGTTGCTCCTGCAGCTCCCTCTTCTGTTCCTGCTGTCTGGGCTGCTTGTTGTTCTGTCGCTTTTACGGGATCTAATGAGCATTTTTTGTTTATGTCAGTGGTATTCTCGTTCCATTTGCAGGGGGATTTGCAGGTGTTGTTGCTGGTAAGCTTGTTGCACTCTCCATCGCTGATTTCCATGTTCACAGTTTTTCCTGGCGCAGTTTGCTCGTGGGCCGTCTGTAACTGACCTTTGAAGATTTTTGCTATTTCCCCTTCCCTGCTTAATTTTCTGGCCTGTTCGGCAAGTGCTTTGAGCGCTGCTTTCGTGGTCTCTGCTTGCAGTATTCTAGCTTCTCTGCCTGCAAGCTCGGTCGCTATGCTGTGTGGTATTGTCAGCCATGGTGTATTGGCTGGTATTTTTCCGTCTTTATCGCCGTATCCAGTGAATTTGACGCAGCGGCCGCTGTTCCGTGCACCTGTGCATCCGGTTTTGGTTGCCCCGAGGTAGCCGTGTCCCCCGGTCGTGGTTATGAGTGCCACGATTTCCTCGATCGCCTGCCTCAGCTCGTCTGCTTTTAGCTGCCGGGGCGGTAGTCTGCCACATAGCTTTGCTATCTTTCTTGTGTTCGGCGGATTGTCCGCGCCTGCGTTCGCCCACACATCGGCCTTAGCCACAGCCGGAGTGCACACGTAGTCCACTTGTCCGTTGCTTTCAGGCGCACATACGCAACTTAGTGCAGCCATTAGGGAATTCGCCCGTACACCCGACGTGCCTGTCGTGCAGGCTGTTTGGCGGTCGCTGCCCGAGCTTGCCCCGTATATGCTTTGGTAGTCCGCCGTGTCGACGTCCTTCGAGCCGTCGCCAGTTACCGCTTCTGTTAGCTTCTGTTTGAGCGTCTTACCTTTTAGCGAAGGTAGCTGGGCTGGCGCCGCCGGAGCCTTTGCTAGTGCGGCCGCCGCGCTTGCCAAGTTTATCATACGCGGCCTTATAGTGTCTTTTACGTCTTCAGGCAAGCTTTCAAACGTTGTTTTGTCTTCTGTCTTTGTTCGGTCCGCCTTATAAAGACTTCTTATTGCGTCCTTCCAGTCCGACCAGTATTCTTCCCAGTCATCACCGTGTTGGTCCTTCGGCGGTAGCTCGTCCTGCCACGCGTCTTTTTCGCCTGTTTTCCAGAACACTTGCTTCCATGCTTTTGGTGCCAAACTCATATTTAGTTTGATGATGTCTTTGAAGTCTTGGTTTTTTAAGTTCGGTTCCTCTGGAATTGTAAGGTCACTACGAGCTAGCCTTGTTAATTTGCAGAGAGCGTCGAACACTGGTCGGTTTTTCCCCCCTTCTATGTTGGTTGCTTTACCAAGTTTGGTAATACTGAGAACTATAAATGCTACGGCTATTCTGCAGCCATTAACTGTTCGCTTTTGCTCTTGACTGCTCTGCATCTGCGGTGCCGTATGCTATCACTAGCCTGCCCCTTTTTGTAGAGAAACGAGGAACTAGTTGGTTACACATTTTCAATGCCTATGCTTAGTGAAAAAAACAGCCGTTCACTGTGGCTTTGTGAAACAGGTTTTTGTGGGTTGTGCTTTCTTCGTCTTATAAAGTCTAATTAACTTCTGTTTACTGACTTTTATGCATCTATAGGAGAAACATTTAGCCTTGTCGCTCTGACTTTAGTATGTTTATATGCCATGAAGACTGCGGCCTTTGAAGTTTTTGTTTAAAAAACTCTTCTTCTGCTCATATAATGCTTATGCTCCACGCATTACTTAAAAAATAGTGTGACAAAAAGCGGCATCCCTGTTTCTCCCTTTTCAGTTTCTATTCTTGTAAGAAGAACACTTGGCTTAGCTAAAGACTTTGTAGTTTCATTTCCAACCACTGCTATTCCATATATGAAAATATTGTGGCTATCTTCTTTGCAACTATGGGCTCTTACTTGGAAAAAACACACACATTGCTGTACCTCCAATATTCAAATTGTATGTATTTTTATTTTTTGTATCTGCTTTTAGTACTTAAATATATGAGGTGAAAATGAGTGGGTAATGTTAGTGCTGGGCGTTTTGGCGATTTTTTCCTGTTTATCGGTAAGATCTCGATTTATTTTGAAGCTGCTTATTCTTTTTTCAAGTCTATATTGGTCTTCACTGTAACTTTTGTCCTTTTGCTTGATCCAGTGGCAACGTGTTAATCATGGAGCGCCTTTATATTAATTTTAAGTTTTTGGAATGCAGCTAATATCTCATCTATATACAAATATGGAATTTTCGGTACATCAGTACAAACCTTTTCCCCCCTTAATAAGGCTCCGATGCAAGATCCAACATGCCATATTTTGTCACTTTTCACGTTTTAATTCCTCTTTTGCCCTGTAACATAGTCCATATGTAACCTTGGTTTGAAAGTCTTCCTTCCAACAATATTATATTGTTGAGAACAAGTATTAGCCATTATTACTATATCTGATAGGAAAAAGTCTTGAACATCATCTCACATTTATACGTTTATTTATTTATTCTTCTGCTTCTTTTTCTTCATATATAAATGTTATGATCTGCCATCATATGAAAGACAACAGTCGACACCACCTCCGCTGTTGCATCAATGGTTTATGAGTGAAAAAACGCATTATAAGTTTCTTCTGATGTATTAAATCTTCCATAGTTTGAGATGTGTCACTGCTTCTGCCTCTTTAATTTCGTGTTTTTTCTTTACCTCTCGTTTATCTATCAGCTTTGTCGGATAAAATCGAAACTTCATTTTACATGTACAACACACTCTGTGCCTCCCCCATTATCCTGTCTATCATTTCCTTGTGTATGAGAAGGTCCTTTTTATGTTTGTCCTCGAGCATCGCCTCGTTTCATATCCCTCTTCCTCATTATTTCTGCATTTTCTTTAATAATACTCCTTGTGGTCTTCCATTCACTGGCACTTACAGGTATTGTATCTTTTCCATTATTTTAAGTGCTTCTGTTTTTTCAGTTTATTTAGTCTTTACCACTGGCGTCATTATAATATTAGTATATACATACAACAATTCGACATCATTATTATTATCATTACCATTATTACTATTACTGCTCTTATTATAATATTCGTATATATCACACATCAATTCCTATTATTATTATTATTGTCATCATTATTCTTTCTAAACCATTACAAAAAATTAGAATAACACTTATTTTAATACGCTTTCACAAATACTTTACGCCTACATTCTACTTTCATACCAAATTTATATATTTTTAGATTTTTAAAATTTTTTATTGAATTTTTTTTACAGAAAACGTTAAAATATATCAAACTTTAGAAAATATTTTAAAAATTTTCTCAAAATAAAAAAATGTGGCAAATTTAGAATATCAAGACGACAAAATTAAAAATTCCACTAAACTCACAAAAGCAGCAACAATACTCGGAGCTAATTTCCTATTGACAAGGAAACTGAAAGAGAGCCACTCAGGTTTGGGAAGTTTGCCTTCTTTGTCTGTGAAAGT
>NW_027123103.1:0-9031 GCF_001457755.1 Trypanosoma equiperdum
ACTCTTCTATTATTATTATTATTATCATTATTTATTTATTATCATTTATCATTATTATCATTACTGCTAGAATAACGCTAACTTATACACATAAAACAATCAAATTCGAATGTTTTAATATTATCTCTCATCTTTCATACCTTATTGCCATGCATGTTTGCACTCATATGTTATTATCATGTATATTCTAAAAATTTCTCCCTTTCAGAAAGTTGGCAAAAAGTGAGCAAGAATATTTTAAATATTTGTTATAAAAGAAAACATAAAGAAAAGAGGAGTCTTTAATACAGTATAAATAATAAGGTTCTTTCATTGACCTTGATTTAACTTTTTATTTCAAGTGCATTTTCAGTGTCGCATTTACCCTCTTCGGTGGCAGCGCACTTCTCATTTTTTTTATCCTAACCTTTTTTCCTGCTTCGTCTGTTGAGCCTGATTTGGTTTCTGTGGATTCAGTTTTATGGTTTGCGCATACCTGTCCATCTTTTCGCGTGGCTGGTAGAGAAGCGATTGTTACAGCCACTTTTTGTCATCTCCGCTTATAGTTTTAGGGTCACCTGTAACTTTTGTGCCACCAAATTTTGCCGTTATCTTTTCGTCGGTCATCTTTTTCCATAGTCAATTTCGGAATCTGTCTTTGCTGGCGTTGTAAGTAGTTTTTATTTCATTTACTAGTATCTGCTTTTGCTACGGTGTTATTTTGCTGTAGTCTTTTGTTGAATGTCCTGTTGCTATGAAATGGTGCTGTTTATGAAGTTCTGAAGTTTCATTTGCGTCTAAATCTGCAGACCCTGTGTCCTTCGGCTCGCAGTACTGGGCTGTTTGCCATTCCTTTAGTGCTTTCGCTAAGTCGGTCTTTAGTGTTTTCAGTTCCGTTGCTTGCTCGCTGCCGTCTCCTTGTTGCTGCTGGACTGTGCTTTCGGATTCCTGTGTTACTTTTATGTCTTCATCGCCTGCCGTCTCGAGTAGTTTCTTTTGGGTTATGGTGATCTTTAAGATGTTGATGTTCGAGCTTGCGTCGCGGCAGGTTCCGCTGTCCGTGCATTTTATGCCGCATATGTTCTTCGACCCTGGGTCGGAGGGGCTTGCTGCTTGTTGTAGCTTGTATGTCTTGATCGTCCTAAGGTCTGTTAAGTCGATGCCGGTTTCAGAGTCCTTTGCTGCGCTCGATAAAGTGTTTTAGCACGCTGTATCTGCGAAGTTTGTTAATTCTGTTGCCTGATGTACCTAGTGATTGTTTGCCGAGTCGTCGCTGTGTGCGGCCCCAGCGTCGATTTGGTGGTTTCTAGGTTAGTTAGCTTCGTTAGACCCAGAGGGTTCCGGCTAACGTTGCAAGTTTGCGTTGCAGGTGGCTGCCTTTGGCTATGCAGATAGCTAGCTTCTGTTGCAAAGCATCCATTCTCGCTACCGCAATGGCCATCGGTATCGCTGTTTGCGCACGCATTGAGTTATTTGCGGTTTGTGCAGCTGCGAAAACGATTGCTGACTTGAGTTCTTGTATTGCTGAGTTTTGCCTCCTCGCGAGAGTATCTATGTTGCTTCTTACCTCTCATGAGGCAGCTAGTAGGTATATCATGGAGTTGCACGCGCTTGTTTGTTTGTCTTACTGTGTTGATTTTGCTGCTGCCGTTATTTGCAGGACCAGCAGAGCTGCCAGCGTTATTGCCGTTGCGGCCCTGGATTTTGGTAACTTTTTTGTGTCTGTTGTGACGGTTGTCATAGCATTGTTTTGGCTTACTTACATTTTGTTTGCTAAGCTTTTGAAAAGCTTAACGTAGTGCTTTAGTTTGCAGAGCGTTCCGGGTTTCCATAATTTTTATTGGTTGACTGCCTTTCTGATGTAGAATTTTGCTGCCTCAATTTTCTTGATATCTGAATTTAAAAAACTTTTCGCATAGCTTTGGTTCCAACGTATCAAAAGTGCGTTGTATTTTAGACACTCCTGATGTTGGAGCTGGTGCTAAGTCTGGTGTTTTACTTTTTCGTACTTGTTGAGTTGCTTTGCCTTTGTGGTGAGACTGTATGAGTTACTGTTTTTTGCATAACTGATGCCACCGAAACAAGATCTGCTTATTTTCACCCAATTCCTCTATTCCATATACCTTGAGTCACTAATCCTTTCAGCTCCCATCACTACGGGAATATCTTCCATACTTACCATTGCTTTCAGCGCTAGTTTCGCAACTAAGCTAGTCGTTTATATCATCCACCACCGGACAAACTGCAGTCGCTTTCCATTTAAGTGTATTAGTGTTATTATGTTCACTCGTAGTTTATTCCCTATGGCTGGTGCTAATCACGAAGTTAGCTCTCATTTATAGAATTCTTTGGTTATTGTATTCACTACTGGTGTATATGTCTTAGCTGAATTTTTTGAAGTTATTGTCGCACTCCTTTTTATATTCCATGTTTTTTAGCTTATTCTTGTTTCTCTACCATTCACTTTCTCTACATTAATGTAGTATTTCTTTTGTTTTGCTAAATGAACTTAAATTCACAAAAGAATAAAAGTTGCTCTAGTTATTCTCATTTTAGAACCATTTATGCTAATTTTCGGTTTTCCATTCACCTTTTTCAGCCATACAAACATTATGTGATAACACTATGTAGGGGAAGACTAAGGGGGGTTTCTGCATATACGTTGGAGTTAATTCAAGATTGTCCTAGTTATTAGAAAGTGCAATATTTTTCTGTTTGTTTTCTCCGCCTTTTGCCTGCGCTCTTTGTCTGATGGTTTGTTTTTTTCTTTTTTTTGTTCTGAACTTTTTTAGCATCATCTTGATTTCCGAAAAATTATGGGAACTTAATCGCATTCTCAGTTTCATCTTCTGTTGTTGACCGCGAGTATTTCATTCACCAGATTGCGTCGGTTGCACCGTGGTGGTCTACATTAATATTGGTTCTTCTGAATTTAATATCTTATCGGAATGTTGTACTAGGTATGTTTATTTGGATAGCCTTGGAGTTGTTGTATTTGAACACTTAAATATATCTCCAGTGTTCATATTGTAGTTACTTTAAGATATCAGCAGCCGATAAATTAAAATATGTATTATATTAATCTAAACTGTTTCGCTTTTTATATTTTAAACTTGTGAAATCTGTGTTCCACCACAGAAGCCAATGGAAATTATGAAACATTTCAATGTAAATATTTTTTGACAAGTTTTTGCTTTCACTTTAATATCTTATCTGCGACCTACTATATGCATGTTTAAAACATCTTCCATTAATGGTTTTTGCGTCAGGCTACCTTTTTTGACCCTTGTTTTGTTTACACATGTGCAAGACGATACAATGGAGACGCTTCGGCCGTAAACATAGTGTCGTGCATTTCGCAGTGTTGTCATGGTTGTTTTTGGTCTCTTTCTTCTCTTTTTCTCCAAATACAGTCCTCAATGCACTTTTCCGCTTTGAGGTGTATTTATACGTTCCTTAATTATCGTAAGCGTGTATTCTTATGTGAATTAATTGTTCCTCGAATGGCTCAAACGGTTTATCTCTGAGTTGGTAGGAGAGAAGCGCAGCATAATTTGAAATTTATTTTATAAAGATATTCTGCGTTCTCTTCTGCGTGCTTTCTTAACTTCTTTTAGCCATTTGCCCTTCAACTTTAGTGAGTAGCGGTTCCTGCATTCGCCGTATTGGTAAACGTTGTATCTGCATTTGACCGTTGGCTGCGGTCCCTCTCTTCACGCTTACTACACCCTGCTTCTTGCCTATGATGTTCCCTCGTTCATTTTTGCGTTCGACCGTGCGTATAAACCACTCCAGTCCCTGCACATTGTTTCACAGTAAAATTATTTGTATCTTCCTTTTTTTTCTCACTTACTTAATCACATTGCACCCTGACATTGTTTTTGTTGCATCTGTTTTGTCTGCTAACTCAACATTCACAAACATTATTATTATCATCTCAGTATGGATAATTATAACACAGTCTTATCAATATTATAACTATAGTTGCTATATCCATAACCTATATTCATAAAATAAGCAAAAACGTCAAATTATAATAGCACTAATTTTTAATGCTATATTACCCTACTAATTTAAACCAGCGGGCACTTTCATACAAATTTTTACTAAAAACCTTATTTTTAATATTTTAACTAGTTTGAATATTTGCATCACAAAGTGTTGAAATATATTAAATATCTCAAATTTAAGCACATTCTGTCAAATAATAAGGAAGTATCATAAATTTCACAAAATTGAGCAAAAATATTTAAATAATACCAAAGTCACAAAAGCAGTATCCATCAGAACAAATTTATTATTGACAAGATAACTAGAATCTTTGCAAGTTTCGCCTTCCTATTTACAGCTTTTGTCAGCGTCGCATTTAGTTTTATCAGTTCCATGTTTTGCACATTCAGTCGCTGTTGCTTGATCTCCATCTTTTCCTGCTTGGGTTGTTTGTTGTTCTGCTGCTTTTGCTGGGTCTAATTTGCATTTTTTCTTGTTATCGGCGGCGTTGTCGTCCCATTTGCAGGGATCTTTGCAGTCATTCTTGGCTTTCTTACAGCAAGATTCTTCTGTGTCTTGTGCTGCTGTGGCCTGTGGTGCTGGGGCTCTGTCTGCTTTTGAGCTAACCTGGGCTGCTTCTGTTGCGGCATTTAGCCCTGAGTAGACTGACCATGCCACTCTGTTCAAAGTTGTTTTCTTTTGCCGCACTGCCGTGAGCTTGTGTACCGCTAGCTCTGCTGCTGCTACATGCTGTGCTGCTTCTTCAAATTTCGCAACCCATGGGATCCCGTGAAATCCTTTTGTTTTAGCTACCGCCGAGTAGTCTACACATGCGTTTGCAGTAGATGATCCGTCGCAGGTTGCGCTTGTTCCGCCGCCGAGGATATTAGCTGGGTTTGTGGTTGTCACCTGATTGCCTATTAATGACAGGACTGCAGTCACTGCTTGTGCCGTCCTGTGGCCTGAATAGGGCGGTTCTGGCTTTAGTTCTGTGCATTTCGACTTAAGCTCTGCCCATGCGCTGCGGGCGTTTGTTGCAGTCGACGCCGCGTTGGTGTAGATTTCTGATTTTGTCCCCTGGCCGCACATGTTTGTAGCTGCGCTTGTCGCGCTGCACAGACAGGCTATATCTGACACGATGGATTTGCCCGCTTCGCTACCGCCCGCCGCCGTGCATGCGTTGGTTCGTGTGCCGAATGGTTTGTCGTCGCTTTCTGCACTGTTATTGTGCCCGAGCCTTGCGTCTATTAAATATCGAGCTGCTTGCTGTACGTTCCATTTTATTTGCTCTTTGATCGTTATTTCTGCAAATGCTAGATTGTCTTCGTCTGTTTTGATTTGCTTGAGTTGTTTGTGAGCTATGTTCCGCGCTTCCGATTCCACTGGACGTCGGTAGAGTTTTTCCTTGTCTTTGCTTTCGGCTTCCTCTAGTTCCTTTTTCTTCGCTTTCCAGCTTGCTGCGTCGTATGAACCGTGTGTTTCGTTTGTGTAGTTTTTTTCTGGAAGCGTAATTATATAAAGTGCCTCTGTGTCAGTCGGCTGAGAAGGCTCCGCCATTTCCATTATTTTGGAATGAGAAATCTGCTGGAACGTCGCCCTGTAGGCCTCGCAGAGGGCCGAAAAAGCTTGCGCATTCTCGTAGTCTGCTCGAACGCCCAGTGAAAGATAAATGAGGACTTGGGCTATAAGTGCGTAACTTGCCATGAGATGCCTATGGGTCCTGCTGTATGTAAGAGTGCGAAGGGCTTACAAGGTGCACGGGGTTAGGGCAGTAGGTCTGAGTGTGTGTGTGTTCTTGCTGTGCTAGGTTATCTCAACGTTTTGCTTGCGAGAGGCTGTATTTACTGGGGTCTGAAGGTTTTGGTGACTTCTTGTTTGTACGTAGTATTGGCTATAGAGGTTTTCCATAGGAATATAAATACATGCCGTTGGCGTCTTCTTTAGCTTTCTTACGTCTACTTCTTTGATATCTGATGTATGAATTTTTTGTGGCATTCTGTGAATGTAATGGTTTGTGTGTTTTACGACTGGTGTGGTGGCTGTGTTTCGGCTTTTCTTTACCCAGGTCACCTCTGGGCTTCACATTAATGCCTGTTGGCCGGCTCAGGGGCCTGGTTCTTGGGTGCATACGCGCAGCTATTAATCGTTTTCGATGCTATCTGCAGGGCTGTATCGGTTCAATTGTTACCATTGGGCTGTGTTATTGGTAAGAAACTTGTGAAGGCGTTCGCTGGCAGAAGCGTTAAGGTACTTGCTGATTGTTGTGCGCTGAAGTTTCTCGCCGTCGTGTGATTAGCACCTTTTGGAAACTACTTAGACACTGAGGTAGCGTTATGAGGCTGCATAATCAGATTAATAACCAAAGCGTTACTATCTGCACTGTTTCATCAATCCATTTCTCAGCATCATAAGCCTGCATTTTGACTCTATCAGGTTCTTACCACATGCGACTCCCAACTTGCTTTGCAAGTGTATGTCTTAGACGCACAGTTAATTCAGCTTCATATCCTGTTTGCTTTGTCTTATGATTGGCGCACAAATATTCTTAGAATTAATGAAAAGAATGGTGTTTTTTCTCATTATTCCTTTAATTTGAAACGTACCAGGTTGTTTTTGCTCCATTTGTGTTATTTATTCTTATTCTATGCTTGTCCCTATTGCATCAATAAACCTTAACAGTACACAAAGCTGTATGGAGGAATAAATATTTATGGAATACTACGTCTCTTTATTTATTGCCGCTGCCTAATAAATATTTAATTCGTCTCACGAGAAAGTCACCTCATTTCCAATCTACTGCATCTTTCATTTAACTTCATTTGTAAAACCTTAAGTTGGTATCACCCTAGAACAAAAATTGTTGCCCCTATATAATAGTTTCGCAATGTCATCAAAGTGTAGAAACCACTGTGAATTACTGTGTTTTCACTAGGTTGTGATGCAATAACAAGTTTATTTCTGACTTTTCTTCGCTATTTTTGTAATTCTGTGGCTGTGTGCTGGGGTTCCTAACGTTGCCGTGTCGTTTGACGCTTTCTGCGACGCTGGGGCAAATCATTATCTTTTTGGTTCTTTGCTCCTGTTCGGTAGGAGTAGTTACTGTTGCGGGAGACGCACCTTCCAATGGATTTTAGTCCATTTATCAGTTTACTATTAAGCTTTAAATTGCTGCGCATTCACGGCAGTTTTTTGAGTGGAAACAATACACTCTTCAAATGGTTTTTAGAACATATTGAAAATGGTGGTTTGTGGTGCCTTGCAATTTCACCCACTTTTCACGACAATACTTGTGTGTAGCTTCCTGTCGCCCCCACACTGTACATCGGTTATCTCGCACTGTTTACTCCATTATCTCCTTGCGTATGGTTATAGCCATCTTCATATTTGTGTTCAAAACTGCGCAAATTCCATTTCCTCCCCTTTTACATATTTAATATTCGTCGTCCCTTCGCTCCCTCTGCATTATACTCACTTTCTTCTCAAATTGAAATATTTTTATTGTTTTAAATGCTTACATTTTAAAACTAAATTTATTTTTCAGCGATAGTCTCTTTATATTATTAGTATATTCACACTCGAAAACACACAGCCATCATTATCACTATTATAACCCGAAGTAATATTCATTCAAGAAAACAAATAAGCAAAAGTAGAACATACTTCCTTTTTAAACCATATTACCCTACTACTTTACACATACAGGAAACTTTTATACACATTTTACTAAATTTCTATCCTTTTGAAACCTTCAATTTATATTCACTTTTGTTTTACACATTTTTATCAAAAAGTGTTATATCGAATTCCTTTAATATAGTATATTTTTATAAAATACAGCAAAAATATTTCATAAAACTTATTACAGAGCCAAAAATGCAAGCAAAATAGGGGAATTTTTAATGACAAAAGAATTGCTTCCTGTGGTGTTTGTGGCTCCGTTTTTATCCTTGTTTTCCCTCTTTCCTTTCCGTTTTGGTTTCACATTTTGCCATCCAGTTCGCAATATCCTTTGCAATCGTCTCCCTTTTTGCTACTGCATCCTTAGACGTCTTTGGGAGTCGTTGCGCCGCTCGCCTGTGGGTCTGTTTCTATTGCCAGTCTTTTGAGTGTCGCCCTTGCTAAAGCGTCAGCAAGGTCGCTGAAAGTTTCTACGCTTTTCAGCGCCTCTCTTTTTTTTTGCCGTCGTCAGAGATTTAGGTTTATTTATTTCCTGGGGTATCATACACTACTTTGTTGAAGTTTTTGCCGTCGTCAGAGATTTAGGTTTATTTATTTCCTGGGGTATCATACACTACTTTGTTGAAGTTTTTGCCGTCTTCGCCGTATGAAGTACTTAGGGCTATTTCTAAGCTGGTCGCTGGTGTTGTTTCCTTTTTCGTTATCTATTTTTTGCAATAGGGCCTTTATTGCTAGCCGCTTGAATAGTCCTACCGTTGAAGTGGTCCTGTAGTCTGTAATCTTTGCTTCACACGCCGCTGTGGGTTCTGAATTTTTGAGGTTTTTGAGAGCGGCGTTTAGGTTTGTTGTATTATCATCAAGCAGGTTGATGTCGTTGCCGAAGTCCATGGTCTGGGTGTGCGTTTGAGTGTTGGCCGTTGCCGTTGTGTCTGCGACGTCCTGCATTGTATGGCTGATATCGATTTCAATCCAGCCGCCGTTGCTGATCGCTGCGTTATGACAGGTCGTTGGCGACGTGACTGACGAACACTTTATTTGCGTCTTCGTCTTTAGCTTGAACTCCTTTATGTCCGGTTCGTCGCCGGCCGTTGTGTCTGTTATGTCGGCTCCCCTCCCTTCTTCTGTTGGTTCGTCGCAATTGCTTTTATCTACTTTCCCCAGTGTTTTGGTCTTTGCTGCATTTTCTTTGAAGTACCTAGTGCTGTCCGCTGTCAGCTTCAGTTGAGAAGTCGCTTTCACAAAATGTTGCATTATGGAGTAAGTTTTTTCGACCTTGGCGGCGATCCGTGCTGCCGTGTCAAATTTTTTTTGGGCGTCTCTCAGCTTTGCTTCGCATTGATCAAAGATGGCTCCGGCTGCCCCTATTACTGGCACCGCTGCTTTA
>NW_027123103.1:9041-16890 GCF_001457755.1 Trypanosoma equiperdum
ATGTTGCAAATTGTCTGCAAAATTCTTGCGAACGTTTCCTATTTATGTGTCGTAGTAGGTTATTATTTTCTTCAGCCGTGCCTTGCAATCGCACGGACTTTCGCAGGCAGCGTTTGTTTTCGCTTCGCTTATGGTTACCTGTACTAGTGTTATCAATATCCATAGTGACACCTCACCTTTATTGATGTTTCTCTTCACTTTCATTGTTCTCGCTATATTTTAGTGTATGCCTGCTATTTTATCCTGTAGGTGTAATCTGCATAGTTTTTTTGTAGTGAAAGGACACATTTTAGTTGGTCTCCAGGATGTGCGTTACACGCCTACTGTTAGTGTTACCTCATCGTTGCCGCAACGGATTCTACTTTTTGACATCGGTATGAATCTTGTGCTGTGCTGGGATGGTCTACTGTACACTGGCTCTCCTTTTGTCGCTGGACAGCTCATTCGGGTACTCAAAAGGAAAAAGGGGCCCCCATTTTGTTCTAGTTCAACGCCTCCATGATCAGCTATTGAACTCCTGTTTTTGTAGCAGTCTGTCGCCAGTGATTCCGCTGGTTGAAGCAGTGGCTACCATATCTGCTGTTCTTTATTGTAGGTTTTGCCTTTTCCAAGCTGTTCGACAATAAGTTGTGCGGAAATGAAGAGCGTTCACTGCGAGTAACAGAACCATTAGGACAATTGCCTTGATGAACATCTAGAACGTCTCGTTTGACTGTGTGTAGTATGCTTACTGAATTATATTCCTTTGAAAGTTGCCGCACTTCAATTCCTAATTTATGCAGTTTAATAAAATTATTACCAACTTATCAGCATAATCTATTAAAATAATCTAATTATGCCAGCGTGTACACAGAAAATAAATGTATGACACTTCGACATAAAAATTGCTGATATTTGTCATTAATGTATAGCGGAAGGTTCACCATCAAAAAAAAGATACGGTAGACGTCATCATTTCCGCCGTATAATTTATTCTTTTTCCGTTAAATAAGTGGCATAAATGGATCCTTTTATATAATTTCCTCCTTTTACTCACTGTATTTTTAGGTGCTCTTTCATTTAATTTCGCATTTTTGTCCCTTGTTTTATTCTGTTGCATCTGCAGATCATATAGCGAGTCCATCTATCCGGTATACTGTATCACGTCTTTTGGGAATGGTTTGTCCGTCATCTCTTTGTATATAATGATGTCCATTGTCATGTCTGTGGTTTAAGCTGCGCGTATTGCACCCCTGCTTTCTCCTTACTGTCTGTCAACCCCACTAACTTACTCTCATTGTATCCTCCAATTTATTTAACTTTCTTTTTTCGACAGTGTATTTATCATTTAGCATAACTTTTATTATAATATTTGTATATACACACTCACAATTCTCTCCAATAAATATAATAATTATTATTTTACTTACCCTCTTTCTATCATTCATTATTATTATTATTACTGCTCTTAATATAATATTTGTATATACACACTCATAACACTCTTCTATTATTATTATCATTTTTTATTAATGTTAATATAATAACTCTATATTTTATATCTATCAAACAAACAAATAAAGAATTATAAAACTTTTTCATAATTTACTTTACTTTTCATACCATATTGCCTTATTACTTTTCAGTCATAGGTTACACTCATGCACACATTAATAAAATTATTATCTTTGCATATTTCCAAAATTTTATTAATTTGTACATTTAGTAAGTGTTTTACACAAGTTTTAAAATATATCACATGTTGAAATGTTTTATTAAAGTAAAAAATTTCATGATTTTAATAAGTTTTAAAAAAACGCAAGCTCACAAAAGTAGCAGCCACGAGATCCAATTTCTTATTAACATGAGTACAGGAGTCTTTTCATGTTTTTTCATTTCACATGCATTCATATTTGAAGTAGAATTAAGTTTTCTTGTCAAAGCATTTATCCTTCTTTTTTAAATCATTTGCTTCAGATTGTGCTGCTTGTTTTTATGCTTCTGCATCTATGACGTACTTCTTTTCTCCATTTTCTGCAATTTCTTTGAATCATTCTTTACACTCAGCTCCTGTTCATTTTTTTGAAAGTTGCGTCAGTTTCGGTTATTATTGGTTTCTGTTGTTACTTTTTGTTTTGTAGCATCTTAATTTCTTTAGTTAGTGTTCGGAGTTTTTGTTGTTAGTAGTAAGTCAATTGCCCTAAAAGTTCGGCTACATCGCCGACTTTTGACAGTTTTTTGCGGCACCAGTTTCGTCGCTAATGAAATCATTGACGTTTGTGTCCGGAAAATAAGTGTTTAATTGTTTCGCTATTTCAGTTTTGTCATCATAATCTGCCTGTATTTGAGTTGTTATGTCAGACTTTTGAGGTCCCGTCGCTTTGAGTTTGAGAACGCATTGGGAGTAGACTTTTTTGAAAGTTTCGTCTGTTGAAAAATCGTCGCTGTCTTTAAATTTGTGTTCTTCGTTTCCCTTACTATGCTCAGGCATGCTTTGTGATCGCCAGAGAGCAGTGGTTTCGTCGTTTGCATTGTTTTTAGATTAGCTGTTGAAATAACACAAGGTCCGCCGAGGCCATTGCGAACAAGACCGGTGCGAATTCTGGTCGCCCTGATATGGTGCCTCCTTTTCCACTTTTTAGCAGCTTGTTATCTGTAAAACCATTAGTAAGTTCACAGTTGGAGAGCCCACAGACGGTAGCGCGGCCCTCAGTCGGTTCTACGCCGCCTTTATATCCATTGCCGTCGAAATTGTCCAGCATGGCCATTATCGCCATTAATTCCGATGCATCGAGCTTGCAGCACCGGGCATGTTGGGCGAAGTCGTCCGTTTTTTGCCCGTAAGCCTGCCCTGTAGTGTATTTCGTGAGCCAGCTGTGAGTGCCGCTCGCGAAGAGGTGGGCTACTATGTTGATGAACTTTTTATTTGCGCTTTCCGCCCTAGCTGCTGCACCCACAGCTGAAGCTGCTGTCAATACTGATGGCTTTCTTTGTTTAATGATTGCGCAGATTTATCTGTATAGTAAGTTACACCGGCTGTATGTTGATCAGCATAGATTTCATTATGGTAAATGTGACGTGAACCTGAGTCTGCAGTGACTGCCGCAAGTATGCAGAAGATGTTTCCGACGTCCTTACCATATTAGAAATTGATCGCTCCTGCAGATTTTAAAGCTGCTCTGCCATCGCGCATGCCGCCTTCTATTTGGCGGCAGAAATTGGTTCATCTTGTGCTGCGTTGGACTCGGTTAACGACAATAACAACGTTATGGCACCTATATCAGCAATTACATTTAACTTCATGGGTGCTTGCTGCTGTTGTACCACTATACAAACCTATCAGAACCTGAAGAGTGAAGTGTTTATCCCTAACTTTTTTCTTTCCGTTTCGTGCTGTCCTGTGTGTGGATGAGTAAGCTGCAGTATAATCGCTGTTTATTTATTGTTGTAAAGTACACCATTATGGCGCATTGATCATGCTTGCTGCATCATGCTGTTGCATTTTGTTCCTCTGACCAGATTCTGCTTTTTTGACAAACAACTGTAGTGTTCTTGCTTTTTACTTGCTGTACTTGTGTTTGTTTTCATTTTTTAAAACGCAGATCAGGAGTAACAGAAGTCCTAGATTCAGGTTAAAGGCTTATCCTTGTTAGATTGCTGCTCTTCACATCGCTACCGCAAGGTTTCTGCTTGTACTAATGTCTTTTTTTGGGCTGTTATCGTTTGCCTGTGATTTTCAGGAAGGGACACCGCACAATTTACTGATATACTCATAAGAATTATAATGGGTTGTTATTACCGTTGATGCTGTGAATTGCCCACAGAGATTAGGTAGTCATGACTCCATTCTTTCTTTCTAATTGCTTACACATCAATATCCACCTCCAAAAATGAATACAAATTTATTCTATAAAACTTTGTCGGCCAAAACGGGCGCTTAATGTGCATATCCACAATCAGAATTACAACTCCAGTTACTACAATCTATGCAGCAGCATCTACCCATTTTTGAGTTAAATACGGAGCATAAATTACTCCAGATGTATCACTTTGTTCGGTGCTTTTCTACCACAACTGCTGTTATTTCTTTCTGTTTTCCACTCCGTCCCTTTAGTCCTCTGTGGTCTTTTCCCCTGATAATGTAGCGACTCCTTTAGTCATGTGCACTGCTCTCTGTTTCTTTATAATTGCTCTGATCACTATCCCCTTATGTATGCTGATGCTCAAATTCTTTTCCGTAAAGCTGTGTATATTCCATTGTGTATCTCTCCATCATCTGCTCCTGTACCTCACTTGCCATTGCTATAAGTGCTTCTATTTTTTCTTTCAAATCGCTCTGTTACATTACTGTTTTATAATATCAGTGTATACGCAATCCTATTATTATTCTTACTCTTATACTATTTTAACTCTAAATTACTTCTAACATCCATAAAAATTAATAAACCAAATAAAAAAATTAGAATAGGACGCATTTTCTTATTGTGTCATTCTATCACCTTATTACTTTGCACTCATATGCCATAATCATACACATTGTAACATTTTTTCATATTTAGAAAGTTCTCACACATTTGCACATTTTCCAATTTTCATCAAAAAGTGTAACGATATATAAAAGTATATAAAATGTTACCGATTTCTTTCAAAAAAATCTTTTTCATAATTTTTCATGAGTTTCAGAGAAATCTTTCAAAAAAGTTGTTAGAGTAACAAGACTGCAAGCCAAAGAGGAGCTTTCTTCATAAGAAACGAATTGCTTCCTGTGGTATTTGTAGTTCCGTTTTTGCTATCTTTCTCTCCTCCCTCTACCTTTGTAGCCTCCTCCTTATCCACTACGCACTTTTTTTCGCCGTTTTCTGTAATTTCTTTACAGCCATCTTTGCAGTTATTTTCTGCTCCTTTTTTTTGGCATGTTGCGTCTGTTTCTGTTATTTTTGTGGTTGTTGGCTTCAGTACCTTTTGTTCCTTCATAGCGTAGCATATCCCTAGGGCTTTGCTATAGTGTTTGCTCTCTGCCAATTCTTGGATCGGCTTGTCAAGCTCCGCTATTTCTGTTGTTCCTTGAACTTTTTCAGTTGTCAATTTTTGTAGGAATAAATCTTTGATTGTCTTTTCCTTCGGTCCTAGAAAGCTTATCATGGCTTCTGTATCGGCTTCCGTCGGTTTGCTGTTGCCGCCGGTAGTAACCGCCTTGTACGTGGCTAGTGCGTCTCGTGTTGTCGCTAGGCCGCTGACTGTCGCCTCTGAAGGCAGGTCTTCCGTTACGGGCGCTAGTGCTTGAGCCGCTTTGATTGCCGCCGAGAGTTCGTTGGTGCCGACATAGCCTGTATTTTTTAAATTGTTTTTGTCTGTGTCCTCGTAGTTGCTGGCTGCTGTTGCGATCGTCACCTGCGTCGGTGCTGTCGCCGCGGGTTTGCGGGTTAGCGCCGATATTCCTAGCCAGTGATTGGTCGCGCCGCTGAAACCTCCTGCGCCGCTGCCGGCTTGAGTTGCGCAGCCCATGTTTGTCCCGGTTGCTACATCGGCTATGCTGTTGATGGTACCATGCACGTCAATGGTGATCTGCACGTTGTTGAAGTTAAAAGCCGCGTCGGGTGTTAGTGGTATCTTCGTCAATTCGGTGTAGGCCGCGGCGGCTTGCTCGATGTCGCTGTCTGTTGCCGCCTGCTTTGTGCATTTTGTTGGCTCTTTGGCTTCCCCTTTGATTACGACTGTGCACTTCTTTGCCGTGCCTCCTGCGCCGGTTCCTCCAGCTACTGCGTTTCCGGCTGCTGCCCCATCTTTGCCGGGTTCGAACGGTTGCTGTGCTAACATTGCCTCTAGTGCGGCTATCCTCCGTCTGATCGTTAGCGCTGCTGTGGCGTGCGTACGCTCTGCTTGCTCGATGTGCTCATCTTGAGCTTTGGCCCGTTGACCCGCCAGAGCGCTCAAAAAATGGTAGGCGAGGCGGTCCTTGGATGATCGCGCTGCGCACGCCGCTAACAAATACGCGTTTCTTTCCTCTTTCAGTTTTGTTAGCCTAAGCCTTGCTGGTCTTATCTTTTGTTCGATGGCTCCGATCACTTTGTTTAAGAACAATCGTTCTTGGCACGTGTTTGTTATCTTGGCCGCTTTGGTGTCGGTGTCGGCGGCTGATGCGCTCTCTTTGCTGTACACTATCGCCAGCACGGAAGCGGCTACCGCCAAACATCGTTGCTGGGCGTCCATCTCGTCTGAAAATTACTTAATTTTGGGGGGTAAGAATGGTCGATATGATTAACTTGCTGAGACTTCGCTGGCTGTCGGGTGCTGTGTTACGGCGGATTTTTGCCTTTAGAGAGATTCATCGCGGGGTTGCCCTGTTCCAGCGTTTAAAAAATAAAAATAAATTGTTGCGAAGACTGTTCCAAGTTAAGGAGAGACATGTAAAATTTATGGGGCTGTGAATGCTTAGGCTTTTTATTATTTGCTTGGCGAAACATTTAAGCGCTCATTCTTACGACCGACGCTCACTTCTTTAGTTAGTCATATTCACTCGCATTAGGCTTTTTGTTGCACTTCTTGTCGTTTTTTGGTCAAGTTCGCGCATTTACAGCCACTCTGAAAACAAAATCCTTAATAGATATTTACGCTTTCAACCTTTTTAGCCTCAGCTTCTTCAATTATGCTCTCATTCTCTTATGATTTGCTCTTGTCTCGACTCTATGATTCTATGTTACTTTATACATCCCGATTTTAAGTTGATTTTTATGGGATCATCCTGTCCGAGTAGTTTGTCAAAAAAAGTTAGTTTAGCCGAAGATTATGTGGGTTTATTTCTTTAAGTTCTGTCATTATGTGTCTGTTGGGTTTTATATCTAGTCTATAGCGTGAATAAAATTTATCGCATCTCGAAAATACAAGACACTTGTTTATGTCACGAAATTCATATCTTCTATTCGCTACCACCATTATTTAATACGAATTAACCATTACATGCTAACGACATAGCCACGTAGTGTTGTTTTTTATCAAAGAAAGGCGAGGCATATTTTGAAAAATTCACTCTACCTGTTTTGTGGACTGTTCTCGGCGTCTTCATATGCTAATATTTTATAATTGTCACCATTAAATGCGGTCCATTCTCGCTCCTAATATGCAGCACCTGATCACTGAGTTATGTAAAACTTCATCTACGGAACAGAATGGAATTTCCCTGATATCATTACAAACCCTTTCCAACTCATATAAGTATCACTTATCGCTTAATATTTTCGTTATGTTAAGGCGTTTCCATTTTTAGTCATTTTCTAGTTTTGATGACGATCCATGCGTTTTCCTCATTTAAAAATTCTCCTCTCGATTCTATTATATATTTTTACACAAATGTTAGAGCTTATTACTACATCTGATGAGAAGAAAACTTTGAAATTATATCACACTTAGTCACTCCCCTCCTTTCTACTACTCCACAAATGAATATTAAGATCTTCCATGAGAATAAAAACCACTGCCACTATGTCAGTTATTTCATCTACACACCTTTGAGTGAAAATTGAGGCATTACCTCCTCCTCATTATTTCTTACTGTGAATTAATATTTCTAATTATCTTGTTTAAATTCGTATTTTCCTTATTTTAAGTTGTCACTCGTTTTCTCTATTGATAATTTGGTGTATATAATTGTTTTGTGCACTGAACCATGTTGCCACCCCATACCTCCATCTATGACCGTCTTACATATGGCGATTCCCATCTCCATGTTTTTACGTGAGTATACGCATATTTCATAAACATCGCCCACTTTCTAATTTATAGTCTCCTTTAATAATATTCTTCGTGTCCTTTCAGTTCCTATTACTCACTCCTTTGCTGTCATTATAATATTCGTATATCCACACTCACAACA
>NW_027123280.1:0-6997 GCF_001457755.1 Trypanosoma equiperdum
AGGAGAGATTTTTTACTATTCCACATAGTGGAGAAGTTGAAGAGGCCCCATTCATTCATTTTCCTGGTCAGCCAATTTCATGGAAGGAAAAAGCAAAATTAATTGTGAGAAACCTTTCTTGGTGTAAATAGTTGGAAGGAAGGGAATTTAATTCGAATATTATGCGGAAATTTCAAACGTATGCGATAGACGAAGAGAAATGGGATTTTAAATATGAAAGTGTCAGTAGAGAGTCGTTTAAAGATTGATATTAATTTAAAGGTAAGAAGATATAGATTTTACTGAAGGTTTATCAGCAGAAAGGCAGCTTATCTTTTCAATCTGGAACAGACAAAATCGACTGTGAAGTCTTCTCCTGACTTGCACAGCGATCAGTCTTTTATGTGGCGGCGAGTAACAAACATATGACAAAATATGAAAAAAAACTTGATAACAACTACCGTTGCAAAGACACACGCTCACTTTGTTTTGTACATTGAATCGAAAGTAAAAATGTCACAGAAGCAACAGCCAGCAATGTTTGAAGTAATTCTCACAGTAGTCACACTTGCTTCGACGTCTTTCGCTGACGACACCAACGCAAAGCATCTCGCGGAGCTTGAAGTTCTTTGCCAGCTTATAGCAGTCGGCCTGCAACCTCTAACTGACTTGGATGCAGCATCCACAGACCTTGCAGCACCAGTGAAGCTCCGAACAATCAACATGTCTATAAGCGAACTGTCGTGGCAAGGGCAGTTCCCGGAAAACAGAAGACGGTCGGCAAGCGGAACCGAAATACTGCAGCGGCGCTAAGGACCCAGCAAACTGCAAAGCAATGTGGAAGCAATGGGAATCCGATACAATCACGGCAAATGACGCAGCAAAGCTGCCACAGAACACCAAAATACCAGCAGACAACTTAAACGGGCCACAAGCGGCAGCAGCACGGTCAGCCATAGGGCAATTAATAGCGGTCGTCTCGAAAAAAATCGCGATGTTCAACGCAAAAGAGGAAACAAAAATAAAAGCAGCGACGACAACCACTAAAGCAAAAATATCAAAAGCACTTTTCGGAAAGGCAGCTGTACCCTCGGACCCGGCGGACGCCTGCGAAGGGACGGCCGGTAGCAACCGGCAAACAACGTGTAAAGTGGAAACAAAGCCAAGCACTGTGTGCCGAGCGGCGGTTTGTTTATGCGGCAAAGATAGCACACAAACCCAGGACGTCTGCGGCCAAGCAGCAACCCATAACGATATAACATGGTCGAAAACACAGCTGCAAACACCGTTCAAGCCAATCTTCGAGAAGTTCAAGCAAAAAAAATCAGGCAAACTAACTGAAGACAATTTGCAATCAGCTCTAACCAATGTGCTGTCATACCTAAAACAGCACAAACAAGGCACATCTGTGACCCTAGTTCTTGGAACAGGCGACAGCAGGGAAAACACCGTCTGCAGCACAAACGCGGGGAGAGGCTGCATGGATTTTACAAAACTGGCGGCAACCAAGCAAACCACAGCGATCGCCGACCAAACCTGGGTATCGGAGCTGCAAGAAGCGGCAACAGAATTGAAGGCCGCAGAAGCAACTTTAGACGCACGGCGGCAACTAGAAATGGAGTTAGATGCAGCCTCAGACGTAGCGGACCACATATACCTAAACCTCCTCCACACCAGGCCCCTGTTAATCCCTCAACTAACAGCCGCAACGGGGCAACAAGCTGACAAGAAAAAAGAATGCGAGCAACACAAAGACAACATAACCTGCACAGCAGACAATAACTGCAAATGGAATGGAAAATCTGATACAGAAGGGAAATGCAAACCTAAAGATGGAGAAGTACAGACAAACCAAGGAGGAGCAGGAACAGGAGAGGGAGCTGCAGGAGAAAAAACAACAGAGAAATGCAAAGGGAAATCGCAAACAGACTGTAAATATGGCTGCAAATGAAAAGGCAAAACTTGCAAGGATTCCTCTATTCTAGCAAACAAACAATTCGCCCTAATGGTTTCTGCTGTATTTGTCGCCTTGCTTTTCTAAAAGAAATTTCCTCCCTCTTTTTCTTAAAGATTTTTGCTATTTGATATATTATAATACCTTTGATTAAAATGTGAATATTAGTGATATTTTTGTAATATGTTTATTATAGTGACCTATGAGTGGGAATTATTACGGTAATACAGTATTTAAAATGAGTTACATTACAAATGTTTCGTTTATTACATGCATATTAGTTGGGTATAGTAATTATTATAGTAATTACGATAGTGGTGCATTGTGAGTGTACGTATGCATATTAAACATAATGGTGGTATTGAATACCAAATTGGCGAGAGAAAACGAAAGCACTTAAATCCATGGGAAACGTACAAGGTGAGTAAGTGAGAGAGAAAGAGTATGCGAAATTTTATTATTACAGTAAACGGAGGAAGAAAGAAATGGCGAAGGAGCATACGCAGCTTTATACACAAACATGATGATGAAAGTGATTATACTCAAGGAGGTGATGTACAGTGCCGTTACAAAAAAATAGAGTGCAGCTTATAGAACTAGAGGAATTTAAAGAAACACAATAAAGCTCTGTAAGTGCAAGAAACCTAACGCCACAACTGCCAATGTGCTTTGAAGAGCTACTTGAAGATTCCATAATTTCCAGTTAAAAATTTATTATTGATAAAACGCAATTTAATATAGATTATGTCGCTTCTAAAAGCTGTATAATTCGTTTAAAATTTTTTCTTTTCAGAATTAGCTACATATATGTACAGAAGGAGAAAAAACAATAAGCATATGTTTGCACCCAGTTTTTCAGAAAGTGCCAGAAGCAGTACCAAATTTAAAATTGATGGAAGTAAGAAGAACAAAAAACAGAATGGCATAGAATAGAATTAACTAAAAATTTTTGTTGTATATGAAAATAGTGTACAAAATGTAAGGCCCAGTGATACGTATACGAAAGTGAATTTACAAATTTATTAGATGGCGTGTGGGATTTTTTTGTTTTCTATGATTAAACCAGTAAAAAGTGTGCAAATGAATATTAAATAACAGATTTGTTATATTTAAAACGATATTACTTATAGCATTAGAAGTTGATATAACCAATAAATTTTATACTAGCACATAGATTCCATTTATAAAAAGAATTTTACTCTTTTAAAGCTTTAACAATTGTTACTTTTAAAACGAAGTAATTAACACCAGGCAGACAAAAAATCAAATAACGCAAATAAAAGAAACAGGCATCTTCAGTCTACAGCATCAAGGTGCAAAACGCACAAATTCCAACCGAGTATATATACCAAAGCAGACGAGAAAAACGACAAGCAAAGCAAGTTTACCAAACAGACCCTAGCTCTAGGATAAAAAACGAGGTGTCACAACGGTTTCTACACAGGCACAAGTACGCAAGATGGAATCAGCTAAGAAAACCCGAAAATAATAAAAAAGAGAAATCAAAATTATGCATCAAGCACCTGCGGCCGAATAAAACTCTAAGACCTATGACAACCGTTGTTTAAGATACCGTGTGGTTATGGAATCAAACGCAACTACTTGTATCGTCGAATGCAACATTCAGGCATTAAAAGTTTTAGAAATTTGCGGCTGTCTCCAGTCTTCAATTCAGATGTAACACAACCACAGACAGAGGCAACAACCTAGTGTATAGAGCAAAGATAGCTGAATTAGAAAGAAAAGGAAGAATTGGTCACAAAAATGTGGAATTACTAAAACTCACACAGTGAAAAACAAGAAACAGACCAGCCAAGGCGAAAACACGGCAAACATAAATGGAACGAATGACAAAAAGAACAAACCACAAGGAGATGTCCAAAGAAACCTTCATATTTTCGGCAAAAAAAATGCAGGAAGCATCTACACTTCCAAGGAAAACAACAGGCTGCTTTCATATTAGTCCAGCCACAAATCGTATCAGACTTTCTTTTTTACCAAAGAGCAGTTCAAAAGTTAGGTCCCACCTAACGACAATTGAAACCAGACAGGATTCATCAGTCACTCTATCAACGTTCAAATTCCTAAAATAATCCTGAAGTCTTTTACTTATAAGCAAGCCCTTACACTATAAATTTATCGTAACTAGAAGCAAATTTAAGCAATTCTTTCTCCTGCAATTTCGCTTACAGTCTTGGCGATAAGCAGCATCTACCTGAAACGAGCAGCGTCAACGTGAAAACGACACTTCAGCGATAACATACCGGTGCTCTGAAATGGTTTATATGGAAGCTTTAATAAAATTTGTAGACAACAAAGCCACCAGCAAGTAAAGCAACATAAAGCAAATGAACATATATGCCAAAGTATTAACTCTTACCTCCAATGCTGCCACAAACCCCGACAAATCCGTAGCATTCAAAACAACAGCAGCGTATACGAGAAAGCAGTGTACCAGAAAAACACCCGCAGCGGAAAGGCTGCAGCAGCAGGCAGCTGTCACGACGAGCTTAATAAGACAAAGGCAAGCGATCGTCGCTATACCGGCAGCAAGCCGCACAATGGACCTCGATAGCGCAACTTACACGGCCAACGCGTACGCAGGCAGCGGAAAAGGCCGTGGTTATTCACCAAAGAAAACGTCAAGGTTAGCATCTTTTTGAAGTTTGACGGCAGCAACAGCAACTGGAGTGTCTGGCAACCAATTCACGCTCCAAACAGCAGGGACGATCAAATTACTGGACCTTACCAACACGATGCCAATGGCGCTGACACTGCAGTGCCAAGTCAAAGGCACAGTAAGATCGATTGACACGCACAGTGCCGGCTACTGTGCTGACAGCACAGGGGAGACAACGAATGCCATGAAAATAGTAGCTACAGAAGGGACACTACCAACAACAGACACGACAACAAATGCCAATATGAGAGAAGGCGGTAAAGACGGAGGAACATGCCAAAAAGCTCTGATATAGAGACGAAAACAGCGGCCGACAACGACAAAATAGCGGCCCCAGTACGCGAATATGTGGCAACACCGGAACCGGCGACTAACGATATAACCACGCTCGACCCAGTGAAAATAGCATAGGACGCTGACACAATGGAATTATACGCAAACTATTTCGCCGCTGCAGACCAGCTGCCAGCAGACGTAGGACAAGCAACCAAAAAAGCGCTAACGCAGCAGTTAAAAAAAACTTCTAGGAGGCGACCAGTAGGCTTTAAAGGCTGGATACATAACATTTCTAAGTGAACAAGAGGTAAGTTACAGAATCAACAGCCAGTTAAAAACAGAGAATATACTTACGATAGTGCAGAAAGGAAAGCAACAAGCCGCTATCTTTTACATTGATGGACAATTCAGCGCCCAACGAAGCAAAAAAGACCTGGCGCCGCGGCTCCGCCCAGAAAGCTTGCAAGATGCGGTAAACACGACAACAAATCGGCGGCAGAATGCACAAACCTTGGCTACGACCATGACGCTGGCAATAAAAAATTCAAACCGAAACCAGAAACAGGAACCACATGAGCAGAGACAGGAACAGGAGAAGGTGCTGCAGGAGCAGCAGTTACAACTAGGTGTGGAAGGCACGGTACTGATATGACAAAATGTGAATGTGACAAAAGTTGTGAATGGAAAAATGATGCTTGCAAAGATTCCAGTTTTCTCGTCAATGAGAAATTAGCTCTAAGTATGGACGCTGATTTTATGAGTTTGGTAGCATTTCTGGGTTTTAAGGATTTTTTTAAAGTTTATAAAATTTCCATTTTGGAAAGATTTGCTATATTGTAACACTTTTTAAAGACCTTTGCAACTAGTAAAATCTTTAAAAATTTAACATTTAAAAACATTTCTGTTATTTTGCACTGTTGGTGCAAAGTTGTAGGTCGATAGAGTATGAAAAACGAATTCTTTTCTAATTTGTTTTAGTATATGAACATTAATTAGGTTATGATTGTAATAGTTTCGATGATTATAATAATGATGATAATAATAATGAAAATGATAATAATAATAATAATGGTAGTAGAGTGTTGTGAGTGCGCATATACTTATATTATGAGGAGGGTAGCTGTGAAGACTAAATGCACGCTGAGAATAAAAAGCGTTAAAACGACGGTAGGGTTATTGTGGGATAGCTAGTGAGTAAAATGGAGTTACAGAGAGCAAGAATATTGGAGATAGAATATGCACAGTTTTACACACAAACTTGTTAATGGCCGTCATTTTTTACGAGGAGAGGACAATAAGGTCAATGAGTTGAAGAGACATAGTACGGTGTACACACGAAATGAAGTCTAAACCAAGCACGAATAAGAAGTCGAAGCGCAAAGAATCTAAGATCATCATTTTCAATAAGCTCTCAAAAACTTCTCAAAGAATGCATAGGTTTAAATAAAATCACTATCATGGACACGAAGAAATCTAAATCATCAAACTAATCTGATAAATGTTGTGAAAAATGTCTCAAAGTGTGTTTCTCACTATCATGCACATGTGCAGCGGAGAAACACTGAAAAAATCAGTCAATGAACGGATACAACCTCCATAAAGTGCAAAAAGTATCATAAATTTAGGTATAACAACAGTAAGGGGAATAGCACGTCCATACAACAAACAACAAACACTAAAAAAGCGTAGTTTAATCAAAAACATAGTTAATAAACACTGAAATTCACAGATCTTTACCCACATGTAAATTTGAAAAGATATAAGATAGAACAAGTGTTTCGTTATATTCTAGAATGCAGAAAGTACATGTGTGATGAGTGAACCTTAAATGGAAAGTTTAAAAGATTGGGTTTGAGTTTACTTAGAAAAGTTCAATTGGTTCTGTGAGTACAATTAGAACAAGTGAAGTGCATTCATTTAAAATAAGAATTTCATCCCTTCACAGCGTTCTGTACCTTCAAGTTTAAAAGAAGGCAATAAGTAGGAAAAAACAATAGAGCTGATGGAAAAGGCTGAATTTCATGAAGACTACACATCTTAGTAAAGCAGTTACGCTAGCAGTATGCAAAACAGACCTAGTGAGCGACGTGGTAGCGTCGAAACGCATC
>NW_027123280.1:7007-7206 GCF_001457755.1 Trypanosoma equiperdum
TCATAATCATAATAACTCCTTTACCAATGAGTATATTCTCGGTTGTAAAAGTGCTCTTGGTGCCACTCCATTTTTTCTTTTATTGAGTCCCCAGCTGTTGAGGGGCTGCTGTATTTTTTAAAAAGAGTGATGCACCGTTTTTTTCCCCAGCCCTTTCAGGTGATTTCCTCCTGCACAGTTTTTACTTTCCCATTGTAGA
>NW_027123280.1:7216-8761 GCF_001457755.1 Trypanosoma equiperdum
TCAAATTTGTTTATTTGAGAAGTTGTACTGCAAAACTTCACTTGACCATATGTGTAACATCGTGTCTCGTTGCTTTATAAAAATTCAGAAAGAACACATCAGGTAATATTCTTCTGTTCTTACTTCTTTCATCCACGCCTCTTCCCGCCAGTTCGGAAACTCCCACTCAAACTCACCACTCTGTGAAGATTTGTAGTTTCCATTAGTGATGGACGTACTGAGGTGGGAATGTTTGGCACCAAAAAACTTGGTTTTTTAAACTTATACCTTCCTTCTTGCATACAGCTTCATGGTGAGAGTAAAAGAATAGTTAAATATTATAAGAAAATGTAAGCCCAAAAAATCAGTGACGCAAGATTTCAAAACTGACTACTATCATGAAATATTTTATCAAGTTGATTTATTTTCTTTATGGATATTATGAGTTGAGCTATGATACTGATAGTAATGATAATGGTTATGGTTATGGTAGGAGTGTGTTGTGAGTGTGTATATACCAATATTATAATAAGTGTGGTGGTGAGAACTTAATTGATGGCAAAAGTAGACCGAGTTAAAACAGTGAGAAGAATGCAGTGCAAGTAAGTTGCGTGTACGAGAGGGAGTGAAAGATCACGATAAACATTGTTTTCAAAAAAGACAGAGCGAAGAAGAGAGAAGGAATATTACGCAGTTTCAAAAAAAACGTGACGATGGGAATTGTTTACACAAGGAGAAGACGAGGAAGTCAATGAAGTGAAGAGAAAAAGTCCACTGTCACACTAAATAGAGTATAAAACAAAAACAAACAAACAAACAGTAGAAGAGAAAAGAAACTAAGGTCACTATTTATGATATGCTCTCAAGAACTTCTTAACAAAAGCATAAATTTATATTAAATCACTATTATGGACCCGAAAAAATCTAAATCATAAAACTAAGCTGATAAAAGCTGTGAAAATCGTGTAAAAGTGTGTCTTTCACTATCATACACACCCAAATTAAAGAAACACTCAAAAAAGCAGTTGATTAACGGATACAACCTTACAGAATGTGAAAAAAGAAGCATACATTTAGACATAAAAACAACAGTAAGCGGAACAGAACTTCCATACAACAAACAAAAAGCACTAATAAATGTTAGTTGAATCAAAAACATAGTTAATAAACACTGAAATTTACAGATCTTTACCCACATGTAAATTTGAAAAAAAAAATAAGATAGAACAAGTGTTTCGTTATATTCTAGAATACAGCAAGTACATGTTTGACAAGTGAACCTTAAATGGAGAATTTTTAAAATTGTGATTGAGGTTACTTAGAAGAGTTCAATTGGTTCCGTGAGTCCAATCAGAAACAGTAAATTGCTTTCATTTCAAATAAGTATTTCATCCCCTTACAGCTTTCTCTACCTTCAAGTTTAAAAGAAGGTGATATGTAGAAAAAACAATGGAGCTGGTGGAAAAGGCTGAATTTCATTTGAAGACTACACGTCTTACTAAAGAAGTTACGCTAGCAGTATGCAAAAAAGATTTAGTGAGCGACGTGGTAGCGTCGAAACGCATC
>NW_027123280.1:8771-9042 GCF_001457755.1 Trypanosoma equiperdum
TTCAGGTGAGAATGTTAGGACTAAATATAGAGCAAAACTAACGTAAACAGTAGCTGACAAATTAAAGTACAGGTAGTTCAATGGGCTACATATTAAATATAAAGCAACCACAGTAAACGCTGACTTTACCAAAGCCACTGCGTAAATAGTAGATTTTAAAGTGGACAGAGACAAAACGATAGCAATTTTGTGAATATACGCAGTGAGAAGCGGAGTTACCACAAAGCAACCCCCCAAATTTTTTCATATCCAGCAAAGGATTCACACGTGC
>NW_027123280.1:9052-9571 GCF_001457755.1 Trypanosoma equiperdum
ATCAGGTGAGAATGTGAGGACTAAATCTAGAGCAAAAATTAATGTCAACAGTAGCTGACGAATTAAAGTACAGGTAGTTCAATGAGCTGCATATTAAATATAAAGCAACCACAGTAAACGCTGGCTTCACCAAAGCCACTGCGTAAATAGTAGATGTTAAAGTGTACAGAGACATAACGATAGCAATTTCGTGAATATACGCAGTGAGAAGCGGAGTTATCACAAAGCAACCCCAAAAATTTTTCATATCCAGCAAAGGATTCACACGTGCTGAAAATATTCCTGGCAAAGAAGAGAGGACGAGACTATGAGTAAAATGAGAGAATAGCCTTTCAGGAGTGCCCAAGGCAATGAGATAAATTTCAGTAAGCGGCCCTGACCACGGCAGCAAAGACGAAAAAATAAAAGTAAATGACATAACAAGGGGAACCTTACGGCCAACAACAGCGGCAGAGGGTACTCAAAGTATTTTAAATATTCTTCATAAAACCACCCCAAACCCAAACCAAAAAGTTTTTT
>NW_027123280.1:9581-9952 GCF_001457755.1 Trypanosoma equiperdum
CAACCGGCCCTGACCACGGCAGTAAAGACGAAGAAATAAAAGCAAGTGACATAACAAGGGGAACCTTACGGTCCGCCGTAGCGGCAGATGATGCTCAAAGTATTTTAAATATTCTTCATACAACCACCCCAAACCCAAACCAAAAAGTTTTTTCTTCCGAAACAAATAAACGGTTGTAAAACGAAAACGACTTCCAAAGAACAATACAAGCGAAGCTCATACACACCTATTGTTTACAAGCACAATAATGCAGGCACTGCGCTCGAAAGGGAAAACAGCAATGAAAAGCAAATGGACAAGAGTAGAAAAAGGCTCGCAACTAGTGTTAACGGTACTCACCGTCCTCCTAATCGGTGATGTTCGAATCAGCC